>NC_133107.1:14181407-14394283 GCF_022965805.1 Primulina eburnea
GATCAATGCAGGTGAGGACGAGTATGAGGAGGCGAGAAGCAGGGACCAGTTAGTTGGCTCGGACGTTGCGGAGGCTTAACCCGAGGACCACTTAAGTTTTTAAGAATTTTTATGCAAGTTAAATTCCTTTACTCTGATTTTCATGAAATTATTTCACGTTGTTTAAACATGTACTTGTTGCAAGCTCTTTTACATTTCAAATATTTAGACAAACATTTTATTTGTATTTCATTTTGAGATATTATTATTTATTTAAGAAAAAATTTTATTTTTCACAAATTTTAGTTAGGTTTAAAGTTATGGTACGTCAAAATGTTGCCCCGAGTTAGCTTGCTGTTGTGGAATTCTCTCAGAAAGTAAAGGGGAAAGAAAAGGTACCTATTGAAGAATTATCCCCTGAATTGCCACTATGAGCTGGTATAATGCTGGACACCATCGTTTCATAACTGAACAATCTTATTTCACATATCAGCCAGATCAAATCTACTAAGCTACTGCATTCTTTGAGTCTGAACACTTTAAAATAACATACAATAAAAGACTTCAAGAAACTGACCAAGGATGGACTTGCTCTTTTCGATTCATTCGAAAAGATCAAAAGAGAATCAATTACAATTCATACTTTTCTTTCCTCCCAAGAACAACTCAGTAACCGAGTTGATTTGTTAATAGCAGTCTAGCTAAGAAGATTGACATAATGCAGAATCAGCTGGCTGAGGCATCTTGTCAATTTAGTTCATCATTCATCCTCTTTACAAAAGTGGCAGGTGTTGACAAAAAAAAAAAAGGAAGAACAGAAGACAGAAGCGGCATGGGAAATCAAGAAGAGAATTGAACCAGACAAGGTGACTAATAAATAACCGGTTGAGAAGAAGTCAAAGAAATAATTTGCCAAGTGTCCTAAATTAGTTGTTAGTCTGAAGGAATATTTTTGAAATTGAAATATATGTACGAATCTGTACATTATTTTATCTACAATCAGTGTTCTATCAGTTTTGTTCTCTATCATCAGTTCAAGAAATCTAAGTTTTGTCAAACACCGAAAACAGAACGGTTGTATCATAACAGAACAGCCTGAATATCTCGTACCACTGTCAGATTAAGTTACTACACGAAGATTCAACGGATATTTGTCCTTAAGTTGTCACTAAATGCATTCAATATAACGTTGAGATCGAAAACTATATATAGCTTATTACGTCAGTTGAAGAAGGTTGGTGACCGAAAACAAGGGAACACACACGAAAGAAATCAAACCAATCAATTGCGATACACTTCACTAGTATATCCTCAGTTTACAGATTGCACACTCAATCTGTACTTTAATTGTATTTATCAGTAGCATTCAGGCTACCTGATAGAGCATCTTTCGGTTGATAACTATATTAGAGTTGTTAGACTAAGAGTTTTAGTTTAATTTTTATTTTAGATTTCTGTCAACTTTAGTGATAAAAACAATAAAGGCGAGATTCGAGAGGATAAAAACTTATTAAATTATTATTTAACAATTACAGTACGAAAGAGTGCTTAATTTTAAAGAACAAATATAAATAAAGGTTAAATTTACTTTATAAAAATTAAGTAATTTTAAATCGTATAAACTAGGTTGTATATGTATATTTCCGCAACATGCTTCCATATTTCGATCTCTGTTTCTCTCACTAATGTCTGTGAATATTTTTTGATTTCGGTTTTTAGTTGATAACCATGGTTTGATCTAATTATAAATACATTAGCACGAACTCAGCTTTTTCTTTCGATTTTCAAATTATTAATTTAAGCATGTTATCGGATCAAGGTTCTAAATTGACTAAACACCAAGATCAAGTTTCAAGCTACGAGATTGATCATGAAAAAATGTTTCAAGTTTTATTGTAATTTTAATAATATCATGTCAATCAATATATTAAAAAACTAATGTATAAATCTTAGATTTCTTTTGCTATCCAGAGTAACATTTAAAAGTATTTCGGTGTGTTTGTTTATTTTTTAATAATAAGATACGCAAAATAAAAGTTGATTTAAAGTTCAAAAAATTAAAAATAAAAATTTTATTTAAAATGCTCACACTTAATCACGCTTAAGCATACCTTTCAAGAAAAAAAAATCACGCTTAAGCATGCGTAATTTTTTGTGCTACTTGACCTTTTTTTTTATGATTTTATCCAAATCGCGATCGAAGTTTTTTATTTAAATTTTGCTCTTAATCCACTCTTTTTTTTTTTTGTTGTACTTTTTAGAACATTGGTTTGGATTACTATATTTCTAAGTTAGCAAGGATTTAAAATGAAAAGCTCGAAAAATCATTGATGTACTGTCACATATTAGTTGTGATCATTTCAACAAAATATAAATATATATATACATAAATGGAGAAATATGAAATTTGAAATGACATTAAATTTTGTAACTAAGTCGACAGACAAATGGAACGGCCATTTACAATTAGGACTTGGGCCGGATTATTGGTGAAGACACAATAGGTCATGCATTTTCCGATACAAATGAGAGAATATTGATGCAAAATGAAACCAAAACCAAACAGCTTGGATGCAGTTTTGGTTTCCCAATTGCATGTTTACAATTGAATGGACTTGACCATTTTTATATAAAAAAAAATAACGATATAAATCAAGTACGTAGTTCAAGATTAATTTAAGATTCCACACGGTTCCACCGTAATCCAAGGAATTTTGCTTCCAGCTTCGGAGCCAATAATAAAAAAAAAGTTTCTAGTATGAAATGTTGAGAGGAGTGGGTCTCATGTGAGACCGTCTCACGGATCAAAGTTTGTGAGATGGGTCAACCCTACTCATATTCTCAATAAAAAGTAATACTCTTAGCATAAAAAGTAATACTTTTTCATGGGTGACCTAAATAAGAGATCCGTCTCACAGATACAACCCGTGAGACCGTCTCACACAAATTTTTGCATGAGAGATATGTGGTTCATGGTTCCAAGGATGGTCTCTATTTTGGTATTAATATATATTTCCAAGTACTTTATTATGTTTAAAAAAATTGAAACAAAAATTTATGTGATTTGGTGCGTAGGACCCAATGTTTGGGAAATGAAGGTGACAAGATAAGAAAATGATTGGAGAAATAATAAATATGTTTTCATGAATCACTCAAATTGCTAAACATGATAAATTTAATTTTCTGAGAATGATAGAGACTTTTAGGTCACGTATTCATTAATTATTATTATCTATTACGATGTGTCTTCTAATTTAAATAAAAATGTACACATCGCATCAGGTTTTAATCCATTTCGGATCTTCATTCATCGTAGCACATGTGAATTTATGTGTATATGATTTTAGTTTTATAATGAAAATTATTGCTTTTTATTGAAATGATAATAAAAAAATAAAATATAAAGACGAACGTATGTATATAGTTTGATGCTAAGATAGAGTTTTGAGAATTACTAAAAAGTTTCACCATCATGCAAAAATTATTAAAAGAATGTATTGTGGTATAGCATAATTATCCATGCTGAAAGAATTATTGTCTAGGTTGATGTAATATTTGAATTATATTATATCACAGACACTCCATCACGCACTTGTTAAATAAAATCCTTTCTTTTTAAATCCTTTTAAATTTTGATACTCACTGAAAATTTAAGTTCTTATTATAGTAGGTGATGTTAGTCCCAACGCAGGCTTCGAGTTAGCTCTAAGTCTGAAATCACGAAGAAGGCCGTTAGAAGGGGGCTGGGAGGGTGACCCGACGTAGCCCCTCCGATGCTCAAACCAGAGGATAAAGATATAAGAGAGAGCAGCTAAGAATGCTGCTGAAAAACAATATAGTGAATTCTCAATTAAATATTCAAACTTGATATTTATAGGAGAATATCTGAAACTGTACATGAACCTTTCAACTAGAATTTAGGGGTGGACAGACGGTTTGGGCCTCATCTTGAAGGGCCCATTTATGGAGTATCAAATTTTATTTTTGTTTCTTACTATCAAGAAAGTTTGTTTATTGGTAAATGATTTCTCTTTTAAGTTTTAGTTTAGAAGATCAAAATATGTCGCTCACAGCTATATGTTGACAATTGTTTAGGACACACAACACACACACACACACACACATATATATATTGCTAATATACTATGAAAAATTAATATACATTAGTGTATCGATGCATGCAACAATATTTTTTTATAATTCATTTGATTTAATTTGAATAAAGATAAAATATAATTATAAAAAATAGTGAGCGACTGTATTGCAATTTTGATATGTGAATTAAAAAATAACTAGAAAAAAAAGAGAAAAATAAGATTTATTTGGTTTATTTCCGTTACACATTTGGGTGTGTTGATTTTAGATTTGATGTTTATTTAGTTTGTTGCTTTGAGGGAGTTTCAATGAGCTTTGAAAATGTTGAAAACCATAAGAAGTGGTGAGGAAGTTGAGAATTGTGAGTGAGATGATTTGTTGAGAAATATCAAGTGTAGAGATATAATTTAGGGATATAAAAGGAAAAATTTGATGGAAAAATATCATAACATCAAAAATAGTTTGTATATGTTGTTTAGACACAAGATATAGTAAAAGATATTCATGCTAATATACTATGGAAATTTATTGGATCTTGTATTTTATTTTAGAAAAATTCGTTAATCAGGAACGTAGAAAGCATAACGTACAAAATGTCCTCTAAATAAATATTTGTCACCTCACATAAAATAAAATAAATACGTGGCTTTAACCAATTGATATATTTTATAAATGTACTCGCTTTATTGTCACGCGACCATTCACTGTTGGCATGATATTTAGAATGACAAATATTATAATATATTCAAAGATATAGAGATGGATGGAAAAAATCAAACTATGCGAGATTCTATCTTGGCTTAATAGTGTTTTTTTTTTTGGAATCGTTTTATTAGTATTAGTATTAGTATTAGTATTTAGAATTAACATTAAAAATTAGAATTTTTTAGTGGTTTTCTACAAGCTCAAACGCAGCGGAAATTTTAAAATTTTATTTTATTTTGATAATCAAAATATGATTTGCTTTTGGGCACTCGTATGATTTTAACAAATTAAACATATATAGGATGTCAGAAATTATACCTTTGTGAATTAATCGCGTGGTTCCAACTAATCAGGTATAAACGGATTAGTTCTTGTTGATTCCCCACGAACTTTCTTCCAGGGAGTCCTTGTTTGATCCTCCTATCAAGTCCACGACTAGATGGTATGTACCTTTTCCAAATTGCACTAGAAAATTTGGAAGATATTTTACGTTGGAGACTAAAACGAGAGGCGGTTCAACCTTAGAAATTAAGTAAATTGAGGAGGCCGAAAATTCCTTTCTTTGGAAGTAGGGTTCTCGAAATTTGGGTGGGGAAATGACGGCTAGGGTTTTACTTTGCATGTATTATTTATAAATAAATAATAGCCTAATTACATAATTAACGTTAATGGGTTTGATTTGATTAATTGGGCTAGTCTAACTAGTTTAATTTATTTAATCAGAGCCAATTAAAACTTTAGTTATTTATTATGTTGGACTTGTACTCTTACAAGCTCATTAAACATACTACCCACCATATTTAATTTATTAATTAATAAACTCAACTTTTGAGCTTAATAAATTAAATATATTATCAATTCAACATTTGAATTTATTATTTAAATTATAAATTCAACTCCTTGAATTTTTATCACTTCCAAAATTTAATATTTAATAAACCCAACATTTGAGTTTAATAAATTAAATTCTCAAATTTTATAAATTCAACTCCTTGAATTTATTCTCTCAAATTTAATTATCATAAATTCAACTCCTTAAATTTACTATATAATATAAATTCAAATTCTTGAATTTATTCTCTCAACGGGAACAAACAATCCAGTACTTGTGTGACCCTCAATGGTTCAGGGATACAGCTAGCCGTGGATTCACAACTCTTTGTGGTTCAGGACATAATCATTTATTCGGGCTTACCCTAGTTAGCCTCATTCTTTTCATCAACACCTTGATCAAGAATGTCAGAATTCATTTCTGATTTCACACATCGGATCATGGTAAGAGCGTCTAGTAGCATCGTCCCATGATCCCCTAGGTATCACTGATAGTGCCTGCAAGAACCAGTCGATTATGATTAAAGCACAGTACGGTCACTTCATCTCATATATCCCGATCGAATCTGCAAACATTGGTTCATCGAGGGTTGCATATTAATTCGATAACTATGTGATAACTATAATAGTGGCATCGCGTGTACTATTGGAGAACTCCTTCTCCAACGTACATTTCATACTCTAGCCAGAGATTCCATGCACTATTATTTCATCAGACCACATAGGATATCCATACCCACAGGTGAGCGGTGAATCCCCGACTACTATGCACTGGCTCCTATATGTGTCGCAACTATACCCAACATCGCCATCTGATGACTCTCCTGGAGCCGGTAAACGAGTCAAAGCACAGCCCTAGCATATAGAGCCTCAGTGTTGTCCCGGGTCGTAAGGACTAATGGTGTACAATCATAACCACAGACTTATCCTCTCGATGAATGATAACCACTTGGAAAGTCCGAGGGAGGGTTGTTCGGTATAATCATCATATGACTACCCATCTGCATGTTTGGACATCTCTATGCACTTACCAAGAAACGCAGTACACAACATCATAGATGCTAGTCTCAAGCTCAAGCGACCTTTATCCATGTTAGGCGGCTTAATCGACGAGGAACGAATTTAGATTACATAGTGTTTACAAACGAGTTTCAACATCGAATTACGATTCATTTGTATTAAAGTATAATCAAGGTCTTTATCTATGTTTGATAACATGGATATACAGATAAAAAAATAACAAACCATGAAATAATGAATTATATTAAAATAAAGATTGTTTATTACACTTGAGTCCATAAAATCCCTAGCCAACAGTTGGCTTGCAGGGCATCTACTCTAACAATCTCCCACTTGCCCTAGAGCCAACTACCCATAAACTTTAATCACATTGCTTCGCAATGCTTCTCAAACAATGGTCCTGGCAAGGGCTTCGTAAGTGAATCGGCAACGTTATCTGCAGAGGGGACTCTTTCGACTGATATGCCTCCCCTTCCCACAATCTCCCGGATGATGTGGAATTTTCTCAGTACATGTTTGGATCGCTGATGAGACCTTGGTTTCTCTGCTTGCGCAACGGCACCAGTGTTGTCGCAGTACACCGGGACTGGATCAACTCCATTAGGAATAACGCCCAACTCTTGGACAAAATTCCTCATCCAAACTACCTCTTTGGTTGCAGCAGATGCATCAATGTACTCAGCTTCAGTGATGGAATCCGCAATGGTGTCTTGCTTGGAACTTTTCCTAGAGACAACTGCACCATTAATCATGAATACAAAATCAGAGGTCGATTTCGAATCATCTACATCACATTGGAAGCTAGAATCAGTGTAGCCTTCCAATTTTAATTCTCCACCCCCATAGACCATGAACAAGTTCTTAGTCCTTCTCAAGTACTTAAGAATGTCTTTCACGGCCTTCCAATTCATTGGACCAGGGTTCGCCTGATATCTGCTTGTAACACTCAAAGCGTAAGTGATAAGTGCAATTTATTGTACTTTTATTACTTATTTTAAACTTGGAATTTTGTGATTCTTGAGCAGGTTTTATGTGATTTGTTATTGTAGTTTGGAAGCTTAGAATGAGAGTTTGGAGTAGTAAAGTGTTGAATTGGAAAGTAAAAAAGATTAAAAAAAAATACAGAAGCAGCAGCGCACCCGCGCTTATACAAGCACCGCACCCACAGTGAAGCAGTGCACTCGCGCTAAAATCTAGACCGCACCTGCGCTCGCACACCAGAACCAACACCGCACCCGCTGTGTCCTCTTGACCGCACCCGCACTCCTTGAAAAACAGAATCCAGAAAATCTGTATTTTTGTGTGCTGCGCATGAAAGTCCAAGATATTGGTGTGCTACAAATTGAGGCTTGTCTGGACTATAAAAAGACATCATTTACTTACCATCTAGGGTATTGGGGAGCCAAGGAAGGAGTAGAGGCTGCTGCTAGAGGATTGAAGATCCAAGTTCATCAATTTCTTAAGAACTCTTTTACACAACTCCAGGGACGGAATCAGCTCTTCGAACTCTTGTTTTAAGTTCTTCTTTCTTTTATTTTTATTTGATATGTCTTGTTTTAAAACCATGTTTTGTTGTTTTGATTGTGTTATTATGAACTAATTTTTATTTCTAGAGGAAAGATGGAACAAAACTAGAAACCATGTGTTATAAGTTATAAACTAAGCTATTTAAGTTCTTCATATTGTTCTACTCTTAATTCTTTCATTTTATTGGCCATATTTTGAATGATTTATATGTTTACAATTTATCACTCAGAAGAGGAAATTATAAACAAGAAAAGGGAAAAATACATCAATGGTATTTATAGAGTTCGGGAAGCCTATAATGCTATCGAAGCCTATAGAGAATCTAGTACTTGATGTGTTATTTAATTGTAGATTGTTGATGGGAACGTCACAATTCATTTTTAGATAACTAATATCTATTTAATACTCGGAAGCGGGAGTAGATAATAATAGGATTCTTGGCTAATGAATAAGAATGATTTTTATAACATAGCTAATAGAAATTACACATGGTGGACAGTTGCGTGAAATCTGACATCTAGATCTTTTATTCCATTGTTAATTGTCATAAATTGGTGTTACATTTAAATCCATTTACAATTTATTTATTCTTGCAAACAAATCTTTTAACTGATTATTCTAAATAAAGTCGAGACTATTTTAATCACAAGTACTAATATACATTTATATACACAATCCTCATGGGATCGACACTTGTACTCGAAAATACATTTTACTATAACTTGACGTCGTGCGCTTGCGAGCAATCAAGAAAACACGCAACAGTAAGCAACATCAGGACGAGTCGATATCATACCATACATAATACTACCAATAGCTGACGCATATGGAATACGTGTCATAATCGATATCTCTTCATCAGTTTTGGGACACATAGCTTTAGATAGAGTAATACCATGACACATTGGTAAGTATCCTCTCTTGGACTCTTCCATAGAGAATCGTTTTATTATGGTATCGATATATGTGGTTTGGGTAAGCCCCAACATCCTTTTTGATCTATCTCTATAGATTTGTATTCCTAATACATAGGATGCTTCACCCATGTCCTTCATGGAGAATTTACTGGCTAACCATAATTTAGTTGATTGCAGTAATCCTACATCATTCCCAATGAGCAGGATATCATCAATATAAAGTACTAGGAATTTCACTACACTCCTACTAACTTTCCTGTACACGCATGGTTCCTCAGGATTCTTAGCAAAACCAAACTCTTTGATAGTGCTATCAAATCTGAGGTTCCAACTCCTTGATACCTGCTTGAGACCATATATTGATCTCTGAAGTTTGCATATCTTATGCTCATTTCCCACAGGTTGAGACATATAAAATTCTTCTTTGATGTCTCCATTGAGGAATGCAGTATTTACATCCATTTGCCATATTTCATAGTCATACCATGCTGCTATGGCTAGTAGTATTCTAATGGACTTAAACATAGCAACTGGTGAAAAAGTTTCCTCATAGTCAATTCCTTGCCTTTGAGTATAACCTTTTGCAACCAGTCTTGCTTTGAAGGTCACTACCTTCCCATCCGCCCCAAGTTTTCTTTTGTAGATCCATTTGTATCCTATGGGAACGATTCCCTCAGGTGGATCCACTAATGTCCAGACTTGGTTTGAATGCATAGAGTTCATTTCTGACTGCATGGCTTCAAGCCATTTGGTTGAATCAGTATCAGATATTGCTTCTTTGAAATTTATTGGATCACATCCAACACAAGACTCATCATTGTCCTTGTTCATGAAGAATCGTATAACTTGAAGGTGGTCTAATAACCCTATTAGACCTTCTAGAAAGCTTGTACTTCGACTACTGGTTCTTGGGAAATGGGTTCAACTTCTATAGTTGAGGGAGTATCTTGAATTTTTCAAGTTCTATCATCTTGCCTTTTCTATCTAATAGAAATTCCCTTTCCAAAAAGGTGGCATTAAACACTTTTGCTTCATTGGGATGATAGAAATAATATCTAATAGAATTCTTTGGATATCCTACAAAGTAGCACAAAGTCGATCTACTATCCAATTTGTCTCCCACTCTCTGCTTCACGTAAGCAGGACATCCCCATATTCTCATGTAAGAATATTTGGGAGTTTTTCCCATCCATATCTCATATGGTGTTTTATCCACTGCTTTTGTATGGACATTATTCAACAACATTGCCGCAGTTTCAAGAGCAAACCCCCAAAACGATATAGGCAATTCAGTGAATCCCATCATAGATAGAACCATGTCCATCAAGGTTCGATTTCGACGTTCAGAAACACCATTCAATTGTGGTGTCGCTGGTGGAGTCCATTGTGAGAGAATCACATTCTCTTTTAGATAACCCAAAAATTCAGCACTTAAGTATTCTCCACATCGATCAGATCGAAGTGCTTTAATACTTCTTCCTAGCTGATTATCTACTTCATATCTGAATTCTTTGAACTTTTAAAATGCCTTATATTTGTGTTTCATCAAATAAACGTACCCATACATCGAATGGTCATCAGTAAAGGTAATGAAGTGGGAATGACCAAATTTTGTGCTAACAATTAGCGGGCCACAAACGTCCGTTCGGATCAAATCCAGTAGACCATGCGCACGTTCCACATTTCCATTGAATGGAGTTTTAGTCATTTTTCCTTTTAGACAGGACTCACAAGTTGGTAGAGAAATTATGTCTGACAAGTCAAACATGCCTTCTCCCACTAGCTTGTGCATCCTTCTTTGAGAAATACGAGCTAGTCTAGCGTGCCATATTTGTGCGGGATTTGGATCTTCTATTTTCTTTTGTTTGTTGTTGTTTTTGTATGCGCTTAAACATTGTTTAACGGAATATCTTTTAATTTTAAGTTATAGAGATCGTTTGTTAATTCTCCAGTTCCAATCAAACATTCATTCTTGCATAAATTGCAAACACCTTTAGCAAAAACACAAGAATAACCATCTCTATCAAGCATAGAAATAGAAATAATGTTTTTAACCAATTTAGGAACATATAAAACGTCTCTCAAAAACAACTTAAAATTATTGTCCAAAATTATAGTAACGTCTCCTACGACAGTGGTAGCAACTCTTGCTCCATTTCCTAGTCTTAGAAAGGTCTCACAATCTCTAAGCCTCATGCTTCTTCCCATCACATGCAAATCATTGCATAGATGAGAACCACATCCGGTATCCAATACCCAAGAAGAGGAATTAAACATTAACTTCAATATAAAACATACCGTGGCCAGAACGCTTCTGGGCAAGATACTCCTCGCAATTACGCCTTGAATGTCCAGGCTTTTTGCAGTGGAAACATACATGATCTGAATTGTCAGGCTTTGTGGGCCCCAGATTTGCTTTCTTGTATGGTTTTTTGTTGGGCTTGTTCTTCTTTGGAGGGGCAAAACGCTTTCTTGCCTTTATTTGGGGCTCCTTTTTTCGTACCATACGAAGAACCCACTAGAAGAATAGGCTTTTTCTTTTTAATTGTGGCCTCATAATTAGTAAGCATATTGACCAACTCTTCAAGGGTGGCCTCAAGCTTGTTCATATTAAAATTAACCACAAATCCATCGAACGAGGCAGGCAAAGACATCAAGACAATATCAGTCGAGAGCTCACTAGGTATAACCAAATCGAGTCCCACCAACTTCTCAATGAGCCCAATCATCCTAACACCATGCTCATGGACCGAAGTCCCCTCTCGCAAGTGTGTAGTCATGAGTTCTTTAACAGTCGCATGTCTTTCTGAACGAGTTCGTACAGCGTACAATTCTTTCAGATGAAGGTGAATGTCAGCAGCATTCACCGCCTCCTCGAACCTCCTCTGAAGTTCATTCTACATAAAAGCCAACATGTAGCTCTTAGCTTAGAGATCATGATCCCAATGTTTCTCAAGCTTAGCTAATTCAGTCCTACTGATATCAGGAGCCGCCTCCTTAGGTGGCTTCTTATCAAGCACATACGCAATCATTTCGGAGTTCAGAACAATCTTTAAGTTTCGAAACCAGTCATGATAGTTAGGGCAAGTCAATTTGTTTTGATCGAGAATGATTGAAACCGGGTTACGAGTAGACATCGTAAATATACTGAAAATGAAAAAACAGATAATGGTTACTGATAATTTTAAAATAATTCTAAGATATAAAATATGGATTTCATTTTATAAATTACCCTCCTACTATTTTGACATTTTCACCACCCTTTGATGAAAAAGGGAAATCATATTTTCTTAGTAGGCACGTAGAGTCCAATTAGCCAATTATAATCTCGAATAATATCAGCCAATTATAATTTCTAAAAGGTAGAGTCCAATTGCATCCCTATGCAACCTCCGTGTGTTTTGCCTCACGATTAATAAGCACCCAATAATATGACGTCGTTTATTTTCACGTGTCAAACAAATCCATCAATATTGAATTATAGTGGACGGTCGCCATTAGTTCCCCCAATAATATGAGCCGAAGTCATGGGAGTTCCACTCAATTCACATCATATGTCCGGTGGAAGTCACAGCTTTCCGACGTACATGCCTCCCCAATAATATGAGCCTCACACTGTCCGCGGGTAGCGATCAACATGCAACCACGGTTGATGGAAGGCAAGGAAAAATTAAACTCTTTTAATTTTTACTTTTTCGGTTTGATATAAATTTTGAATCTTATTCAAAATGAGGGATTTTAATTTTAAAATTGTCTCATCATTTTAATTTAAAAATCGCGTGCCACGAGTTTGTATGTTTGCCGGATTCATGCAACTATATTATATAATAATATACATACATGCATACTACTATATATCACATATATCATAATATGACATTCAACAATAAATAAGGATGATTGATCGCCAACACTATTAGATCCATGTGAGCCATACATGGATCCAGGTCCAAAACATAGGTGAATGCAGGAATGCAAATGCAACTATTACAAGAGCTTCCAATATTTTACATGTCTTCATTTCGTTCATCGGGCCCATCATCTTTTAATCTTGATCTCCTATTATTTCTAATAATTACATTTAAATAGCCATGACACATAAGGGATACATCTAATGGGGTGGGAACGGTCCATAAACCAGGCCCACTTTAATAATATCAAATATTAATAAAAAACGAATAAAACAGTAAAATATCCTAACATACACCTAACACATTGGTCCAGGCTCTCGATCATCCTTCATGCATTTAATATCAAATATTAACATCAATTTAATTAAACAATTTAATTAAATAAATCATATATCTAATAATTATATCACTAACCACCACAATTATTAAAAAATTTAATAAATTAAATAAACTCCTTTATTTAATTTCCAATTAAATCAATAATAATTGATTTCTTATAAACTCATTTTTACAATAAATAATTAAAATCATATTCTAAATACTTATTTTACAAGAAAATTATTAATTTTCCAAAATAAAAATTGAACCAATTTTGTCCAAAATTTTGAAAAATCAGAAAATTGCACCCTGAGCCCAAACAATTCAAGCCCACCAATCAGCACGTTTCTCGAGACGATCCTGGGCAGTCGCCCCCTCTGCCCAAACGTTTCGGGCAGTGGCAGCCACCTGTGCGCGCCGCGCTTTGCGCCGCGTCCGCACGCTGCGCCGCTCCGTGTGCGCACGCTGCGCCGCTCCGTGTGCGCACGCTGCGCGGGTCTTCTCGCAAGGCTCTGCGCGCTGCGTGCGCAGCCCTGCGCTCGTTCTGCCCGAAACAGTTCTGGGCAGATCGCGAATTTTTTACTTTTTTTTGGTTTCGAAAATCGAAAAAAATAATTTTATGGTGCATCAATTTTTCTGAAAAGTTTCTTGTGTGGTTAGAAACAAATTATTCAAAATAATTTAAAATCATACGATTCAAAAAACCCGGCTCTGATACCACTGTTGGATCTGGTTTTCTACACACCCAAACGCAGCGGAAGTTTTAAATTTTATTTTATTTTGACAATCAAAATATGATTTGCTTTTAGGCTCTTGTATGATTTTAACAAATTAAACATAAATAGGATGCCAGAAATTATACCTTTGTGAATTAATCACGTGGCTCCAACTAATCCGGTATAAATGGATTTGGTCTTGTTGATTCCCTACGAACTTTCTTCAGGAGAGTCCTTGTTTGATCCTCCTATCAAGTCCACGACTAGAAGATATGTACCTCTTCCAAATTGCACTAGAAAATTTGGAAGATATTTTATGTTGGAGACTAAAACGAGAGGCGGTTCAACCTTAGAAATTAAGTAAATTGAGGAGGCCGAAAATTCCTTTCTTTGGAAGTAGGGTTCTCGAAATTTGGGTGGGGAAATGACGGCTTGGGTTTTACTTTGCATGTATTATTTATAAATAAATAATAGTCTAATTACATAATTAACGTTAATGGGTTTGATTTGATTAATTGGGCTAGTCCAACTAGTTCAATTTATTTAAACTATTAAACATACTACCCACGATATTTAATTTATTAATTAATAAACTCAACTTTTGAGCTTAATAAATTAAATATATTATAAATTCGACATTTGAATTTATTATTTAAATTATAAATTCAACTCCTTGAATTTTTATCACCTCTAAAATTTAATATTTAATAAACCCAACATTTGAGTTTAATAAATTAAATTATCAAATTTTATAAATTCAACTCTAAAAATTTAATTATCATAAATTCAACTCCTTGAATTTACTATATAATATAAATTCAACTTCTTGAATTTATTCTCTCAACGGGAACAAACAATCCAGTACTTGTGTGACCCTCAATGGTTCAGGGATACAGCTAGCCGTGGGTTCACAACTCTTTGTGGTTCAGGACATAATCCTTTATTCGGGCTTACCCTAGTTAGCCCCATTCTTTTCATCAACACCTTGATCAAGAATGTCAGAATTCATTTCTGATTTCACACATCGGATCATGGTAAGAGCGTCTAGTAGCATCGTTCCATGATCCCCTAGGTATCACTGATAGTGCCTGCAAGAACCAGTCGATTATGATTAACGCACAGTACGGTCCCTTCATCTCATATATCCCGCTCGAATCTGCAAACATTGGTTCATCGAGGGTTGCATATTAATTCGATAACTATGTGATAACTATAATAGTGGCATCGCGTGTACTATTGGAGAACTCCTTCTCCAACATACATTTCATACTCTGGCCAGATATTCCATTCACTATTATTTCATCAGATCACATAGGATATCCATACCCACAGGTGAGCGGACTACTATGCACTGGCTCCTATATGTGTCGCAACTATACCCAACCTCGCCACCTGATGACTCTCCTGGAGCCGGTAAACGAGTCAAAGCACAGCCCTAGCATATAGAGCCTCAGTGTTGTCCCGGGTCGTAAGGACTAATGGTGTACAATTATAACCACGGACTTATCACCTCGATGAATGATAACCACTTGGAAAGTCCGAGGGAGGGTTGTTCGGTATAATCATCATATGACTACCCATCTGCATGTTTGGACATTTCTATGCACTTACCAAGAAACGCAGTACACAACATCACAGATGCTAGTCTCAAGCTCAAGCGACCTTTATCCATGTTTTAGGCGGCTTAATCGACTAGGAACGAATTTAGATTATACATTGTTTACAAACGAGTTTCAACATCGAATTACGATTCATTTGTATTAAAGTATAATCAAGGTCTTTATCTATGTTTGATAACATGGGTATACAGATAAAGAAATAACAAACCATGAAATAATGAATTATATTAAAATAAATATTGTTTATTACACTTGAGTCAATAAAATCCCTAGCCAATAGTTGGCTTGCATGGCATCTACTCTAACAAAAATATAAGTAGTAATTGTTAAAGAAACAAAACATTCATCAAGAAGAGAATTTAAGTCACGTTCTAGAGCATCCAATAATCATTTTGGAAACTCACCAGTGAACTGCTTCAAATTTAAGGATAAGAAAGTGTTTCACGAGATAAAAAGATAGGAAACACCAATTGTCGTCCTTACAAATTGCGCGAACAAATTTTATGAGATATATAAATTTATCAGCCAAATAATACTAAATATTTTGTCATTTTACTGTGTACTTATTTTTTTAAATTATCATGAGATATAAAAAATTTGCGCAAGGGATATATTGAGAATTTAAAATTTTATATTTTGGTTATTTTTGTGTAGCTATTTTGTGATTTATTATTAGGGGAAAAACTATTTTATTAGGAAGATTAGGATCAGGGCTTAATAGTAGGTCAAAACTATAATTGTTTGTCATGTCACAACTTAATTTCTTTATATTTATGACAGCGCAGACATCACCTACTTGAGTGCTAATGAGTCTGATTGTTTAGATCAGGAGTCCAGGGAGGTGCTGTTAGAGTAGATGCCCTGCAAGCCAACGGGTGGCTAAGGAATTTATTGACTCAAGCGTAATAAACAATCTTTATTTTAATATAATTTAATTTTTAATGGTTTCGTTATACTTTATCTGTATACCCATGCAATCAGCATATATAAAGTCCTTGATTATGCTTTAATACAAATGAATCATAATTTGATATTGAAACTCATTTGTAAACACTACATATTCTAAATTCGTTCCTAGTAGATTCAGCCGCCTAAAACATGGATAAAAGTCGCTTGAGCTCGAGACTAGCATATGTGATGTTGTGTACTGCGTTTCTTAGTAAGGGCATGGAGAAGTCCAAACATGTATATGGGTAGTCATATGGTGATTATACCGAACAACCCTCCCTCGGACTTTTCAAGTGGTTATCATTCATCGAGAGGATAAGTCTGTGGTTATGATTGTACACCATTAGTCCTTAGGACCCGGGACAACACTGAGTCTCTATATGCTAGAGCTGTGCTTTGACTCGTTTACTGGCTCCAGGAGAGTTATCAGGTGGCGAGGTTGGGTACAGTTGCAGCACATATAGGAGCCAGTGCATTGTAGTCGGGGATTCACCTCTCACTTACGGGTGTGGATATCCTATGTGATCTGATGAAATAATAGTGCATGGAATCTCTGGCCAGAGTGTGAGATGTACGTTAGAGAAGGAGTTAGAGAAGGAGTTCTCCAATAGTACACGCGATGCAACTATTATATTTATCACATAGTTATCAAATTATTATGCAACCCTCGATGAACCAATGGTTGCAGATTCGATCGGGATATATGATATGAAAGGACCGTACTGTACATTAATCTTAATCGACTGGTTCTTGCAGGCACTATCATTGATACCTAGGGGATCATGGGGCGATGCTACTAAACGCTCTTACCATGATCCGATGGGTGCAATCAGAAAGGAGTTCTGATATTCTTGATCAAGGTATTGATGAAAAGAATGGGGCTAACTAGGGTAAGCCCGAATAAATGATTATGTCCTGAATCACAAAGAGTTGTGAACCTACGGCTAGCTGTATCCTTGAACCATTAAGGGTCACACAAGCACTAGATCCTCTGTTCCCGTTTAGAGAATAAATTCAAGAAATTGAATTTATATTATATAGTAAATTCAAGGAGTTGAATTTATGATAATTAAATTTTGAGAGAATAAATTCAAGTAGTTGAATTTATAAAATTTGAGAGTTTAATTTATTAAACTCAAATGTTGGGTTTATTAAATATAAAATTTTGGAGGTGATAAAAATTCAAGGAATTGAATTTATAATTTAAAAAATAAATTCAAATGCTGAATTTATAATGTATTTAATTTATTAAGCACAAAAGTTGAGTTTATTAATTAATAAACTAAATATGGTGGGTAGTATGTTTTATGGGCTTGTAGGAGTACAAGTCCAACATAATAAATAATTAAAGTTTTAATGGGCTTTGATTAAATTAATTAAACTAGTTGGACTAGTCCAATTAATTAAATGAAGCCCATTAATGTTAATTATGTAATTAAGCTATTATTTAATTATAAATAATACATGCAACAAGGAAAAACCCTAGCCACCTACCTCAATCATTCGAGAATTCCACCTCCAAAGAAAACAAAAAAAAGGGCCAACTCTTTTTGAAAAGAAATAGTGTTGTGTCATCTCTCAAATTTTCCTCTTCTATGCAAAATCTCTTCCATATTTACTAGTGCAATTTGGAAGAGTAACATACAATCTAGTCGTGGACTTGATATAGGAGAATTTCATTGAAGAAAGTTCGTAGAGAATCAGCAATAGCTAATTCGTTTATACCGGATTAGTTGGAGCCACGTGATTAATTCACAAAGGTATAATTTCTGACATCCTATATATGTTTATGTTAAAATCATACGAGCATCCAAAGCAAATCGTATTTTGATTGTCAAAATAAATAAATTTTTTTAAAACTTCCGCTGCGTTTGGGCGTGTAGAAAACCAGATCCAACATGTGCATGTGTATCCCTTAGACATCAATCTTACCATTTCTCTATATATCGTCGGCCATATCTTCTGTAGAGACAGTATTAACCATTAAAATCTAGTGTCAGGCCAACTTAACCAGTCAGATCTAGCTGCACGACGTCTGAATCGTTACACGCGATAACTTCACAGGACGTCACCTATCTCAGTACTATTCTCACTCGTGCACGCTTAACCCAATATTTTAACCCCAATATTTATATAAATATGCTTCTTAGAAGACTTGAACATATGACCTTGCTCTGATATCAATTGTTAGAATCAAACATTTATCACTAGGCCAAAAATTATGGTAGTTAGTCAATAGAAAACTTTATTTCCATATACTTGTGAAAGTGTAAAGTGCACCTATTTGGGTGCAAATGGGTCGAACTGTTAGGCTTATGAGACCGAGGAGGTGTGTATCTATCTACTGATGTTATCCTATATCTTTTAGAAATCATTCTTACCATTTTTGTATTGTCGGCACTTTTCCCAACAGAAAAAATATTATGTGGATAAGATCTAGTGTCACTCTTTTATGGCCTGCTTAGTCAAGAAGATCAAGAAACATAATGCCGGCATCTTGACGCACGAAAAAATAACTAAAAGTTACTCATATCAGTGCTATTCTCATTCATGAACGCTTAACCCAACAAAATATTCTCAATCTTAATCATTAGTGCATATGTGTGTATATATAAATTTATTAAAGGTAAATTCATTTTACTAATTAACTTTGTATAGTGATGCTTGGTTAAGCATTTTTGTAATCTCTAAACCACCCTCGAACCATATAACTATAAATTTCATATTTTTATTTACATTTTATTTTTCTCTCTTAAAATTTAAAAAATTAATAATTTTCATTTTAAAATTAAAAGAAGTATTTCAATCTCTAATTTTTTTTTACATAACACGTGTATCGTGTAAGGAACAATTCCACCATTATATATAAATTTTAACTTAAACCCCTAAATTAATTAATTTGGAATTTGGAATGTTGGTGAAGCTTTTTCATAGTTTCAAAAATATCATTTAACCAATCAACTTAATATTCCATATCTCATTTTTCATCTTGTCTTATATTATGTCATTTAAATTTCAAAAACTGACATAAATTTAAAGAGTTATTATTCGATTCAACGAACATAAATTTAATTACTTAAAAAATCATTGTATTTCAATAATATTTTTATTATATTCATGAAATAATATGACAAAGAAATAAACCAAAACAACCAAAAATTAAATGTTATTGCACCAAAATATTTTTCGATGTCACATTAATAATTGAACCAAAAAAACCACAAAATAAATGTTAGTGTACCAAAAATAAATTTTGAAAATTTAGTAGATCAAAACAAAAAATTGAACAAATTAGCAGGAAAAAACATTTTTCTTTGTTTTTAATAATTAAATAATATCATTGTATGACTAATCAGATAAAATTCATCATGTAAACAACTAAAATAGAATTAATTTTCAAGAGAAGGGAAAAAACAACGATAAATAATACTTTACTAATTTTTATACTTATATTTTAATTTTAAAAATTATTAATTTATAATATTAAAATGATAATAAATTTATATGTATGAAGATCTTCCGAAAAAAATTTAACTGGCCAATGCCTGCAGAGTGGGATTTGAGACATTATTTGATACTGGGCAAACAAAGTTTAGTGGAAATTGGCCAATTGTTAGAACAAAAGAAAGACGGTCACTTTTCAAACAGACATGCCCAACTATTGCAACCTCACGAGTGATTTAGTGGAAATTTAACCTTTTTTTTTCCCATTTACAGTTGTAACCCAATGTAATCTTTTATTAAGATAAATAATTAGGAAACTCAACATAAATAATATAATATAATATAATAATTTTCCAACAATTATTTCAATATTTTTGAGATCGACCGATTTCGACTCACTCTTCGGCCTGATCATGCAGCCGTCAATTGACATTTAATTAGTCCACATTTCTTTTGTTCAAATTTCTTTTTTTGCTCCACCATTGGTTCCTGATCATGCATCCGTCAATTAATGACATTTAATTAGTCCACATTATGCATGTACATGCACAATTCCAATATTTTCCTGATCTCAACCCAAATAATTTATTATTTCTTATTTGAATCTTCTCAACCCCACATAAAAATTTTCTTTTGACATTGTTTTCAGCAATTTGGGTCTGACTTTTCCTCTTAAATTTACTATTTTTTTCTTCACTTTAATTCAATTTTGGTGTATGATGTCGACCGGGCAAATCGGATAATAGCCGGGTGCGCAATCTGCCAAGTCTGGTGTTTGAATTTTCTATAATGAATGGCCGGTGATCCGGGAGGATTGAGTTCCCTATAGCCTGAGAACCAACGCCCGGGATGACCTGGGTATTAATCCTGAAATACCAACGGAGGGTATTTATAGATGAGGCTGGTAGATAACTTGCCCGCAAAGTTCGGATGGTGGTCCATGACTTGGGGTCATGGGCCACGTTGCAAAGTAGCGGGCCATGTACTGAGAGTGGACTTGGTCATGAAGTGTGGGAGGATGGGCTCCGCGATATCCGGAAGACCTGGTGGTCCGGGAGAGAACGTGTCTCCTTCCCGGGTATTTTCCATCCGGGTGCCTCTGAGGTACTTTTCGGACCGGGAAGTTTTTACCCCGGGTATTGGCTAATTACTCACTGGGATCATTGTGAATTCCTCAGATAACTGAGTGCACAACTTGCCGGGCGTCTGAAGATCCGGAATCCCGTTTTTCACCCCGGCTTAATGAAAGCAATTGCACTTTGATATTTTCTCTCTGCTCTGATCTTGCCCGAGTTCGAGAACCTCTCGGGTCAGGGTCTGTACCCGGGGCCCGGGTTCCTTTGGGGCATCACCACTCCCTCCTAAAAAAGTCGGGCTAGAGTCTGTCTCGCTGTCCCGATTAGCAGTTCTCCTGGTAATAGCGGAGTCTTCTAGAATCCTACAAATGTGGATATCATTGCTGATGCTGTCGTAAGCCCTAAAATTCAAACTTATCCGCAATGTTTCGCGTTTCGAAGACTGTTATGATATCTCGATATTTACGCCTGTCTTTTCGTCTGCTCGGTGCAACTTCCAATACTCATCTCAACCGTTGATATATTCGGGAATTGACGATCGTGATGCACTCCTCCTCCCTATATATATATGGTGTCCTCCCACCCTTCCACTATCCCTTGCCGATTACTTCAACAGATATGGCCGGTACCAACAACTCCAGAACTCCAGGGATGATTGAAGCCCTTAGGGAGCCCAACCTGGAAGTCCAAAAATCCCTCATAGAAGACGAAGTGCTTAACGAAGTTCTCAGATATTGGGAAGAGCTTCAAGAACTGAAACTCCTCTACGATTCTGGGAGAGCCGTCACCCCGGCCCTGGTATCCAAACTAAGGAAAGTGCGCCAACAACTACACATAGCTGAGTGGGTGGACATCTTTACTGATGGCCGTGTATATCAACTAATACTTCGGAAGGAATTGAAGCTCCTGAAGAACATTCTCGGTTCTCCTAGCTTCATGCAAGGCTCCACTCCCCCGCTGTCGGCTTGGTTGAAGATACGAATAATTGTAATAGAAGAGAAATATGACGATGTAGTACGGGCCAATGTATTAAAATTTTATTTCAGTTCCCTTCTCTGTTACTGCTCGGATATGACCATTTATGAATCCATCAATTGATATGTATATCACAAATTGTATACCATTATTTGATGAACTGACTCACTAGAATTCCCACACCTAATACATCCCGAGACATTAACACAAACGCCGGGGCCTCGTGTTTTCCGGGCCGCAAATGACACGCCTGGGCCTCGTGTCCCCCGGGCTTCACGAAATGCCGGTAACCTAAGACTTCCCGACCCCTGGTATGGTGTTACCACCACACCCATCTGATTTTTAACCTTGAAATCTTATCGAGAGACGTTTCATTTTCCGAGGCAATGATGACACTGCGACATTGATATTTGTTCACATCCCTTCCACTGATCGTAACAACTTACGAGGCGCTTCCTGACCATACACGTATTCTTAAACCAACGGCGGCGCTTAACTTTTTCGCTGCATAAATGCGCAGTCGTTTGGTATGGTCGGGAACTCTTCAGCTTCCCCCGTACTCAGTACCATTTACCTATAAATAAGCAGATGCAGGTGAGGTGAAAACAACATTTCAATATGCCGAGTTCGAGCGAATCCACTGTCTGCAGCAGCCCCTATGGCCCTTTGCCTCCCTCAACGCGTGCTCGCCTAAAC
This sequence comes from Primulina eburnea, assembly GCF_022965805.1. Classification (NCBI taxonomy): domain Eukaryota; kingdom Viridiplantae; phylum Streptophyta; class Magnoliopsida; order Lamiales; family Gesneriaceae; genus Primulina; species Primulina eburnea. The sequence continues at coordinate 14,204,185 of NC_133107.1, forward strand.
TCGCTGAAGAGGACTATCGAGGTGTTTATTCATTTGAAAGTCATGTCCACTCGGCGTAAGATTCACGATCTTGTGTGCTCCCACCGGGAGGGCCTGGCCTTCACCCGACCGCAGAGGGCACTGGCGAGGAGATACAAGCGGGAATTTCATGTGGCGCGCGTGGCAGAGCTAGCCACTGATCAGGTTCTGCGGCAGGCGATGCTACGGAAGGAAAGGAATCAGCTGAACAAGCTTGCTGCGACCGAGTCCCTTGCCAATCTCCCACTCCCTGAACTGCATCACTGGATGTCTGCGTGGCAAGCTCGTGTAGACTCTAGGATGGCAGCTGTAATACGGCGCCGGTTCCATTAATAATACTTTATTTCGCGTATTTTGCTTTTCACTTTTCTTGAATTTACTGGCTTATGATAAAAGACCGGGGTCTAAAACCTCCCAAAACTTTAAGATAACACGCACGGGTCCTAAGTATCCCGGGCTTAATATAATACGCCGGGGCCTCAAATCTCCCGGGCTTAAAATAACGTACCGGGGCCTTAAACCTCCCGGGCTTAAGATAATGTGCCGGGGCCTAAAACCTCCCAGGCTTAATATAATGCGCTGGGGCCTCAAATCTCCCGGGCTTAAAATAACACGTCGGCCATCTTTTTTGAATAATGCGCATGATGCTATGACGACGTGTGCCCCCTCTCTTCTCCCAACGGCTGGTAACGTTCCGTCTTCCGAGGATCTGATAAGTCTGACACCTTCATGATTACATGTCCTTTCACATGCCTGGTACGACTTACGAGGTGTATCCCGCCCGTCCATACCTATCCAGATCAACGGTGGAGACCTATGATCCGGGTGCCTTCTTCTGAACCAACGTGGACCCTCGGATAATGGTTAGATATACGGCTCAGATCATTTCCCCACTCCTATATATAAGCCTTCTCCTCCACCCCTCTCCACTTTTCAGCAAACTAAAGCTCCCGCATCTCGAAATTCTGCAAAAACTCCGCTGCACCTTCGGCGTTCAGACCATCGTTTTTCTTCACAAAATCCTTGTAAGTTCATTTTTTTGTCATGTCTTCTTCTAATACTTCTTCCACATCGGACCAGAATCGCCGGGGCTCCCCGGACTTCGAGTCAGACGCCCTGCGTGATAGTCCACTTTCCGCTTCCCCTGTTTCCGCCTATCGCCCTCGGAATCCAACTCTTTCTCCCCCTCCCCTCAAAAAGCTTAAAATCTCCCATGGGGCTGGGCCTTCAATCTCCCAGAAGAAAAAGGAAAAGAAGGCAACCTTTTTAACACCCTCATCCCGGGTAGTCACCTCTCCCCCTCGGGATGTTGCTCCTGGCCCCTTGCCATGGATTTCCACCATGACGAGCTCCCTCCGAGCCAAATCTGTCGAGGAGATACGTCTCCTCGGCTCAATCCCTACTACCCACACTATTGTCATCCCGGGCCTTGGCGACCGGGCTGATAAGCCACCAGAGGGATATCTTACCTTCTTTCGAGACCAGGTGATTAATGGTCTCAGGTTTCCTCTTCATCCCTTTTTTATTGGGATATCCTCCCTTCTCTGCATTCCTCTCAACCAGTTTCATCCTAATGCCATTAGGGTGATTACCTGTTTTTTCACTCTCATCTCCATGCACCCCGATATCCCCCTTGAGCCCTCACTCTTTAATTTTTTCTTTATCTGCTACATTGGCGATTACGCCTTTTCTTTCAAGACCCGGTCTCACCATAAACTTTTCGGAGATATTCCCTCCTCCGTTAAGGACTGGAAACGTCGGTTTTTTTACATCCGTCCCGCCGACCTCCCTCCCTGCCCGGTTGGGTTTATTTCTGCCCTTCCTGCTCAGCCGGGTCTTCCCGAAAATTACCGCACACTTGACTCTTACACCCTAAGCGAGGAGGTGATAGGGGGCAAGGTGTATAACTCCTCTGCCCTCCTCAGTGAAAAGTTATTGGTAGCCTATGGGCTGAGCCCCGGGGTGGAGGAATCTACCGATCGTATCATCGAGGAGTTCGATACCTCTCACCCCGGTAGGTTTCTTCTGCTTGCTCTTTTTGTTCTTCCTTTATTTGCTCTTCCGTTTTATCTGTTTCTGATGGGCTATTTTATTTTCTGCAGACTCCGAGATGAAAGAGGCCTTTGTCCGGAAGATAGCTGAGGAAAAGGCATCTAGAAAGGCTGCTCGTAAGGCGGCTGCTGCTGAGCGAAAGGCCCGGGAACGTCGGGAGGCTACATCCCGTGAGGCTCTTGGGGACCAGGCTGAGGAAGAGCGGGCCGTCCAGGTGACCGCTAAACGAGAGACCCCTGCTACTGTTGAGGCCACCGGGCCTAAAGAGCTTGGGGTTATTACAATTGAGGAGGAGGATGAGGTCCCGGACCAACTCCTTCAGACCTCCAGAAAAAGGAAGGCTTCAAAAGAGCCTGTTCGTGTGGAACCCCGGGTGGTTACCCGAGTGGTTCAGAGTTCAGGGCTCGTCCCACCAGTTTCTCCCACTGGGTCTTCTCTGATCCCTACCACAACTACGTCCCCTCCTCCTACCATGCCCGAGACCATCTTTTAGGCCGGAAGCTCGTCGCTGGGCTTCGATATGTTGAAGCGGGTGGCAACTCCTGCCGAGGAGACCATCCTTCTGGCTTCGAAGGCAGGGGATCTCATGCTGGAGAGCTTCAATCTCCTGCTGGCTGTAAGTACTTTCTTTACTCTACTCCTATTTCTTTGTTGCAGCGGTATACCTTCTTCCTTACGTATTTTCTGTCTACTCGCAGAGTGGGCAGATGGCTAGAGCTGCCTTTGAGAAGTTTGGTGCCTGGCAAAAGAGCACCGAGGCCAGGGCCGCCTCCGCCCAAGCCCTTCATGCCGAGGCCCTGGCCCGCCTAGCTCAGCTCCGGGACCTCCATGCGGAGGAGGCTCACGGTCAGGGGACCACCATAACTTGCTTGCAGGGCCAGCTTGAGGAAGCCCGGGCAGAGATTGGCTCCCTGAAGGCCCACTTAGAAAAGATGGAGGCCCGAGCAGAGAAGCTAGATTTAGACGCTCGAGCCGCTCTGGATGATTCCCGGTTGGCCACCGAGAAAGCGGATAAGTTGGCGGCTACTCTTGTGGAACGGGAGGTGGACCTGGCAACTCGGGCCACCCTAGAGGAGGAGTGGCGGGCTACTTTCCTTGTAACTGCAGAATTCCAGCAGCTAGTAGCCGACAAAGTCTTTCCTTATTTCAAGGTGGGTTTCAACAAATGCAAGGAGCAGGTGAAAGAAGCCGACCTTTTACCTCCAGAAAAGAAAGGCCTGCTAAACTTGGCCCGAGCCGCCAACTCCCTGCCGGATGGTGGTGCTGAGATCCCAGACGAAGAAGAGTCCGAGGCGGAGGAGGACTCAGAGTCGGAGTCTGCCGCCTAGATCTGTTGTATTTCCACCCCTCTTCTTTTCGTCGTAGTTGTAATAGTTTTCTTGGTGTAAAAAACTTTTTCCGTTCATCCCTGTGTCCCTGCCTTAGCCTGTAAATACTAAAAATCTACCGATTAGCGGTCAATAATCGGGCTCGGATAACCTCTGAATGATAATACTTAATAATATTAAGCCCCGAAAGATAAGCAATCCGAGGCTTTTGACCCCAACGTAATAATAAATTGAAGAGAAAACAAGGCCTGGTATCACCTGGGCACTCCATAACGGATTGAAGGGAAGCCGGGTCCTGGTATCACCCGGGCCCTTAATAATGAGTTGAAGGGAAGCCGGGGAATGGTATCACCCGGGCCCTTAATAACGGATTGAAGGGAAGCCGGGGCCTGGTATCACCCGGGCCCTTAATAATGAGTTGAAGGGAAGCCGGGGAATGGTATCACCCGGGCCCTTAATAACGGATTGAAGGGAAGCCGGGGCCTGGTATCACCTGGGCCCTTAATAATGAGTTGAAGGGAAGCCGGGGAATGGTATCACCCGGGCCCTTAATAACGGATTGAAGGGAAGCCGGGGCCTGGTACCACCCGGGCCCTTAATAATGAGTTGAAGGGAAGCCGGGGAATGGTATCACCCGGGCCCTTAATAACGGATTGAAGGGAAGCCGGGGCCTGGTACCACCCGGGCCCTTAATAATGAGTTGAAGGGAAGCCGGGGCCTGGTATCACCCGGGCCCTCAATAATAGGTTGAAGGGAAGCCGGGGCCTGGTGTCACCCGGGCCCTTAATAATGAGTTGAAGGGAAGCCGGGGAATGGTATCACCCGGGCCCTTATATGTGCCGGGGTTCGGGACTTGACGGGCTTACGCATAATCTTCCCAGAAACTTGATCTTTTATTGCTGAATAATTACAAGAGATTTACAACTGTTTTCTAAGGAAAGTACTTTTTGAGATGGGAAGCGTTCCAGGGTCTTTTGAGAGGATGGCCCTGCCCATCTTCAAGATAATAGGTGCCCGAGCTGACTCTGCGCACCACTTTGTAGGGTCCTTCCCATCGAGCCTCGAGCTTGCCTACATCTCCAGCCGGGTTTGCTCTCTTGAGGACCATGTCTTCGATCTGGAATTCTCGGTGTCGAACCCTCTGGTTATAAGCTTTCATCACCCGCCGTCGATAAGCTTCTATTCTGATTGCCGCTCTTTCTCTCCTTTCTTCAATGAGATCAAGTTCATTGGATCGGGCCTCATCATTGTCTTCTGGATAGCGGTTTACCCGGGGTGAAGTCTGTCCGATCTCGGCTGGGAGCACAGCTTCAGAGCTATACACTAAGCTGAACGGTGTCTCCCCGGTAGCTGTCCGAGGCGTAGTCCGGTATACCCAAAGAACACTGGGAAGTTCCTCTACCCAATCCTTACCAACCCCAAATAACCGGGCTCTGAGCGCTTGGACAATAGTGCGGTTGGTCACCTCGGTTTGTCCATTGGATTGCGGGTAGGCGACTGAGGTAAAAGCCTGAGTAATCCTCATCTCCTCGCACCAAGCTCTAATCTTATTCCCTTGAAATTGCCTGCCATTATCAGATATGAGCTTTCGGGGTATCCCAAATCGGCAGACAATATTTTTCCATAAAAATTTGAGTACTTCCTCCTCGGTGATTCTAGCCAAGGGTTCGGCTTCTACCCACTTGGAAAAGTAGTCGATCCCTACTAGCAGGAATTTTTTCTGAGCTCGGGCCACAGGGAAGGATCCCACAATATCCAGGCCCCACTGGTCAAAAGGGCAGGATGCCCAGATGGGTTTCATCAGGGCAGTCGGGTGGTGGTTAATGTTGCTATGCCTTTGGCACCCTTCGCAGGAGCGAACTACCTGGGCAGCGTCTCTATGCATAGTAGGCCACCAAAACCCGGCAAGCAAAGCCTTCCTTGCCAGGGAAGTTGCTCCAATATGATCCCCACAGCAACCCTCATGGATTTCCCTTAGAACATAAGTGGAATCATCTCCGGAAATGCACTTGAGAAGGGGACCCTGAAAGGACCGCCGGTACAAATTATCCTCGATCACAACAAATCGAGCCGCTCTTCTTTTGATTTGACTAGCTTCCTTGCTATCCTCGGGTAGGTATGATCGGGAGATGTAGTCGAGAATTGGGGTGGTCCAGCTATCATCCCGGGTAGGAGTAGGCCTGGTATCTACTGAAGACACCAGGTTAGTGTGGCAAGCGACACCTGGCTTCCTGCAATCCGAAAGTGAAGCTGCCATTTTTGCCAGGGCATCAGCCTCATTGTTTTTCTCCCGGGGAATTTGCTCTATACTCCAGTCTGCAAAGTGTGTCGACAACTCCTTGATGATAGCTAGATATTTTACAAACTTTTCTTCCCGTGCTTCGTACCCTCCTCTCACCTGTTGGGCTACCAACTGCGAATCCGTATAGATAAGGACCCGGGTAGCTCCAACATTCTGGGCCGCTTTTATCCCAATGATAACTGCCTCATATTCCGCTTCATTATTGGAGGCCCGGAAGTCTAGCCTCACTGCCAGCTGTATTCTCTCCTCGGTAGGGGATATCAGCAATACTCCCACTCCACTACCATCTTTACAGGAAGCCCCGTCTGCAAATATTCTCCAAATTCTGCCTGCCTCGGGAACAATCATCTCTGTGATAAAATCTGACAAGGCCTGGGCCTTAATTGCCTTCTTGGGCTGGTACTCGATGTCATATTCTCCCAATTCTACAGTCCACTTCACTAGCCTTCCCGAGATCTCGGGCTGAGTCATGATTCTTCCGAGGGGGGTGTTAGTCAGCACGGTGATAGGATGGGACAAGAAGTATGGGCGGAGTTTCCGTGCTGTAATCACCAGAGCCAGGGCCACCTTCTCTACCTCCGTATATTTGATCTCGGGCCCTTTGAGCGCGTGACTCACATAATAGACCGGCCTTTGATCGGTACCTTCTTCTCGGACTAGTACAGAGCTGACAGCATATTCGGTGGCAGAAAGGTATACCCAGAGCTTCTCTCCGGGTCCATGCTTCTCCAGGATAGGGAGCCTGGCTAGGTGGATCTTCAATTCTTCGAAAGCCCTTTCACATTTTTCATCCCAACCAAATTTTTGGGCCCTCCTTAGAGCTTGAAAGAAAGGGTAACTCCGGTGTGCAGATCGGGAAATGAAACGTGACAGGGCGGCGATTCTTCCCGTGAGTCTCTGCACATCCTTGATTGACTTTGGGGACGTCATTTCAGTGATAGACCTGACTTTCTCCGGATTGACTTCAATTCCTCTCTCAGTTACCATGAACCCGAGGAACTTGCCGCTCTTTACCCCAAATGTGCATTTGGCGGGGTTTAACTTCACCCCATACTCCCGAAGAGTAGAGAAGGTTTCTTCGAGGTCTGGGATGAAGTCAAGTTGTGCCCGGGATTTCACCAAGATATCGTCCACGTAAACTTCAACATTCCTTCCGGCCTGCTTGATGAATATCCGGTCCATCAACCTCTGGTATGTGGCCCCAGCATTCTTCAACCCGAAGGGCATGACCACATAGCAGAAGGTTCCTCCTGAGGTAATGAAACTAACCTTTTCTTGATCTTCCCGGGCCAGGGGAATCTGATGGTATCCCTGGTATGCATCCATGAAACACAACAGCTCATAACCCGATGTTGAGTCCACCAATTGATCAATCCGGGGCAGGGGGTAGCAGTCTTTTGGGCACGCTTTATTCAAGTCCCTGAAATCAACGCACATTCGCCACTTGCCGGCTGATTTTGGAACCAAGACCACGTTGGATAGCCAGGTGGGGAACTGGACCTCTCTGATCTGCCCGGCTTTCAATAATTCTCCCACCTGTTCAGCAATTACTTTGTCCTTTTCGGGACCAAAGTGCCTCTTCTTCTGCTTTATCGCCCGGGAGCCTGGGATGATATTTAACCTGTGCTCTGCCACGTGAGGGGAGATCCCTGTCAACTCTGATGAGGACCATGCAAATATATCCGCATTCTTTGCTAGGCACTGTAGCAATTGAGCCCGGGTCACTGGCTCAAGATCCCGGGCTATCCTTGTTGTTTTCAGGGGCTGCCCGGGTAAGATGCTTACTTCCTCCTGCTCCTCTCCCTCCATCATGTATACCTGTTGGATAGAGTGCACCTCCTCCTTCCCTGGTCTTCTACTCTCTCCACTTCGTCGGGCTCTTTTATTTTCAACTTTGACGGTTTCCGCATAGCACTTGCGGGAGGACGGCTGGTCCCCCTTTACTTCTCCGATTCTATTCCCCACTGGGAATTTTAGCTTCTGGTGGTAAGCCGAGGCCACGGCCCGCAAGGCATTCATAGCAGGCCTGCCCAAGATGATATTATAAGATGTGGGGGCACTTACCACCGTGAAAACCGTCATCACCGTCTTTCGGAGTTCTTCAGCTCCTATGGTGAGGGGCAAGGTGATTTCCCCCCGGGGATAAACAGTGTGGCCAGCAAATCCGAATAACGCTGTTTCTACTGGCTGCAAACGGTAGTCTTCCAGGTTCATCTGATCCAGGGCCTCCTGGAAAATAACGTTAACTGAGCTCCCCGAATCGACGAAGACCCGGCGAATGTCGTAATTCGCCACCTTCGCTTGGATGACTAGGGCATCGTTGTGTGGGAGACTGACTCCTTGAAGATCCCGAGGGCCGAAACTGATGACCGGTCCCTCACCCCTTACTGTATTTTCCACTCCGAAACTCTCATGCCGGGAATGTGCCTTCCTGGCTCGGTTGGAGTCTCCATCTGTCGATCCTCCCGAGATCATTTTAATCACCCCGAGGGTCGGTGACCTTCCTCCGTCCTTATTTTCCCGGCTTTGAGATGCTTGACCGGCATCACCATTCCTCTCCTGTCTAACCGGGCCTTTGTTCCCCGGCCCATACCCTGCATCTCTATTCACCCATGGTGGTCCCCGGGATTTCTTCGCTACCTGCTCCGAAGCACCAGGGCCCGACTGGGAAGGGGCCCGCTTCATTCTCCGGCATTCGTTCGTGCTGTGGGCACATTCTCCGTGATAGGAGCATATTTTCGTGATATATGGCAGGTTTGGGGGCGACTGGTATGACCTGGCTTTTTTCTCATCGTCGCAAATATGGATTCCTTCACCCCGGTGTGGCTTCATGGGGGTGTATCGAGAAAAACGCCCAAGATTGTTTCCTCGGGTGTGGTCATCAGTTTTTACCACCCGATCGCCCCTTTCTTTGCGGGTAGATTCCCTTTTCTGCCGCTGTGCTTCCTCCATATTTATATACTTCTCTGCCCGGGACAGCAGATCTTCAAAATTCCCAGGCTGCTTCTTCACCAAGGACCTGAAAAAATCTCCCTCCTTAAGTCCCAGAGTGAACGCTGTGGTTTTGGTTTCAGGAGCACAAGCCGGCACCTCCAGGGATGCTTTATTAAACCGGCGAATGTATGCCCGAAGAGATTCATCACCTGATTGCTTTACCTCGAACAAGCTAAAGGCAGTCTTCTTATACCTCTTGCTGCTGCTGAAGTGATGCAAGAAAGTGTCTCTGAAACCTGCAAAAGATTGTATGCTCTGGGGTTTCAACTTTTCGAACCACCTCTGAGCAGAGTCCACTAGGGTGGTGAGGAACACCTTGCACTTGATTTGGTCAGAGTAGCAATGTAGCATGGCCATAATCTCAAACCGGGTGAGATGCTCGTCAGGGTCTGAGTTTCCATCATACTCCCGTATTTTGGTAGCTTTGAAATGAGCTGGGAGGGGCTCACTCACAATCTCCAGGGAGAAAGGGCATCCCTGGGAAGCAGCCGGGGTTGAAACCTGAGATGACCCTGCTTTAGCTTCCAACTCTTTCACTTTCTTCCTCAAATCTTCTAGCTCCTGGGCCATAGAAGGGTAGGAGCTTTGGAAAACGCCTGTGAATTCTCTTCTCTGTCTCTCTCTTTTTCGAGAGGAGACTCTCCCATTGCCTCATTTTCCTTTGAGTGGCTGGGTTCAGGTAGGCCCCTTTCTGCGAGGGCTTTCTGGACCGCAGCAGCTACCAACTGAGCCAACTCCTCTGGGAGGTGACTGGCCAATGAATTTTCTTGACCTCCTTCCGGATTTTGAGGACCAGAGTGGTTCCCCGTAGTTTTATGAGTGGTAACCATATCCACGTCTTTAGCTACAGTTTCCCACAGACGGCGCCAATGATGTCGACGGGCAAATCAGGTAATAGCCGGGTGTGCAATCTGCCAAGTCTGGTGTTTGAATTTTCTATAATGAATGGCCGGTGATCCGGGAGGATTGAGTTCCCTATAGCCTGAGAACCAACGCCCGGGATGACCTGGGTATTAATCCTGAAATCACAGAACGTAAAAAGGGGGGGGGGGGGGGAGGCGCCGGAAGTTGTTCTGGCGTATCCACTCTGACGCTTAAGTCAGTGATGCACGCAAAGGAAAACTGAGGAAGAAAGTAAAAATACTTGTGAGTGCTTGTGAATATTCAGAGAAGAGTCGATACCCCTGTGAAATACCAACGGAGGGTATTTATAGATGAGGCGGGTAGATAACTTGCCCGCAAAGTTCGGATGGTGGTCCATGACTTGGGGTCATGGGCCACGTTGCAAAGTAGCGGGCCATGTACTGAGAGTGGACTTGGTCATGAAGTGTGGGAGGATGGGCTCCGCGATATCCGGAAGACCTGGTGGTCCGGGAGAGAACGTGTCTCCTTCCCGGGTATTTTCCATCCGGGTGCCTCTGAGGTACTTTTCGGACCGGGAAGTTTTTACCCCGGGTATTGGCTAATTACTCACTGGGATCATTGTGAATTCCTCAGATAACTAAGTGCACAACTTGCCGGGCGTCTGAAGATCCGGAATCCCGTTTTTCACCCCGGCTTAATGAAAGCAATTGCACTTTGATATTTTCTCTCTGCTCTGATCTTGCTCGAGTTCGAGAACCTCTCGGGTCAGGGTCTGTACCCGGGGCCCGGGTTCCTTTGGGGCATCACCAGTGTAGAAAAAATTGGATGAATTTGAGGGACAAAAGCACGTGGGATTGGAAGTGATCCATCCTCAAGGCATATTTGACCCCCAAGAGTTGCATACTCCAATAGCTCCGTTTAATTATGTGAATCTATACTATTTATCTATATTACGTGTCACCTCATAGATTCGAAAAACTTAAATTTTTCGGGACACTAATTTTGTAGAACAGAAATATTGGAAAGCTAGGAATTACTTTTATCAAGTGATCCGATTGTGTAAGTGTTTTGATAACATTTGAAATATTAAAAAATATTTTGGCTCATTATATAACTTAAATTTTTGTTGTTATACCAAAAATTATATATAAAAATAATTATGCAACTGATCAAAATATTTTAAATCATACAACAGCCTGAGTTTATGTTTCAAACAGCTTAAGTTTATGTTTCAATGTTCTAACAGAGACAATTAATAGTCCCCTATAATATTTCTATCAACAATTACACTTTTTGCAATCTGTTAGGATCAATGGAAGTGTATAGAGGAGGTGAACAACACCTCACAAATTTCTTCCCAAAAATTTTGTTGAAGACCTCCAATGATGTTAATAGTAGAATTCATTCTCGCCCATCAATTTTCAGCAGGAAACTTATATAATCAATGTACAATAACCATTGAAACTTATTGAACAAATGAAAACCAGTGAAACTGTAAGATAAAAAAATAATAATAAGCTGACGTAATTCAACTATAAGCAAATGTAGAGAAAATTAAAAATGATTAATTAAATTGTTTTAATGGCATGAATTAATTATGATATGCTTGATAAAATGTTTAAAAATATATTTATTGTTAGAATGCATAAAACTATATTTTTAAATGTTATTCAAGATGCGATCGAGGAACGAAGACCGATGGCTGAAAAAGAGAAAATATTTGTATTAAATAATTTTTTTAAAATATTTAAAATAAGGTTTATGCTATATGATATTTTTGGAAAATGAGATGTTTTGAGCTGATTTTATATGCCGAGACGTGTTTTTAAACGATATTCGATAAAAATATAATCTTTTGAGAACTCGGCTAATAATTTCACAAACTTTCTTAAACAAAATATTTTAAACATTCACTAATTGGCTTAATGGGCAAGAATTCCATACTAATGAGCCTAAGCTTCTACTAAGAGTTTTTAAATAAAATAAAAAGCCTAAACACTACCTGTAAACCCCATACAACTCACGCACACTAGTCCACAAATACAAGGATTCCTCTTGGCAGCCAACAATACACACACTGTTGGAAACTGAATTCCGGTGTTTGACAAAAGGATAAACCAACTGAACTAAGCAACTGAATTCAGCTAACTGATCGACGCAACTGAATTATAACTGAACAGCTAGCTGCTCTTTCAGCTGAACATCTCTTCAGTCATTCTCGTCAACTGACTCTTTACCAGCTGATTTCTCAGCTGTACATGTCATCAGTTGAAAGCGACAACCGACAAATAGTACAACTACCTGCAACTGGTAGTGGAACGCCGCATTTCAGAATGAGCAGTGTACGACTGTCAGAGTATATCGACGTGTCAATCAACGGCTATAATATTCAAATATCCTTTAATGTTACTGTTGAGAGAGAAGCCTATAAATAATCGAAGATAGCAGCCGAAGACATAACGACTGATTTCAGCTATTACATTTTACTTGCTGTTACGCTGCAAAAATATCTACTCACATTCAGAAGTTAAAAGCTCACGTTTACTGGTTATATCAGTAGCATTCAAGGCTACATTCTCGAGCTTAAATAGCACTATGTAATCTTTGATAAGTTTTTCTAAGTTGTGCTAAGATCAGTTACCATCTGTAAAAGTGTTATATACTAAGAGTTTCAGTTGTGGAAAAGTGATAAGTCCAAACTGAAGTGGGTCAGTGCAATATCTTGTATTTGATCAAAGTCTTTTAGTGGATATCCTATCTTCGTGATAGAAGAGGTGACGTAGGAGTTATTCAAGTCTCCGAACATCCAGAAACAAATTGTGTTATCTGTACTTCAGTCGTTACTTTTCAGTTAGATACTCTATCTTTCAGTCAGTTTATTTTTCCGCAACTTTTTCATTCAGTTTAACTGATTGTCATTGACCGACGTGATACCTAGTATCAGTTTGTAACAAAACTGAACTCAAATTGTCGAAGTATTTTTAAATTTTGAGGATTGTTTATTCAAGCCCCCCTTCTAAACACTATTTATTCGTTTAACCGATCCTTTCACACACACATGTAATTCTTCAAGGGAAGTTCTTAGTTATCAAAGGAAATCGTAGTAGGGTTCCGTTCGTCGATATTCTTCACATCACCAACTCGTTTTCGTGCGAAATATACGCAAAGGCACGCCTTAAATTTCTTTCAAACAAATTTCACACCATACTACGTATAATTTTTTTAATTTTCATGAAAAATATGATGCACAAGTTTTATTTCGCTTTATTGAATATACATGGATATAACTTGTGATGTAAAACTCTTCCTAATGATGGATAAAGGGGCTGCCATGGTAGGGTAACATGGAGTGACGTTTGTCCAACACAATAAGGGTCCATAGGTGCCGAACCAAAGGCTGCACACACATAGGAGAAGTCTTGAACGAAATAGTGCAAGTTTGTGCACTGGTGTTCGGTTAAGGGGCTAGGTGTAACGTACCGTATTTTTAAACTACTTAAAATTTTGCAGAAAATAAAAATTTTCTTAAATAAATAACAATATTCCAAATTGCGATAAAAATAAACTGCTCGTCAAAAAAATATTAAAATAAAAACAATTTCAAACAAAGTTTTTAAAAAAGTATTCGTTTAAACAACGTAAATAATCTCATAAAATCATAGTATTTGAAACAAGCATAAAGTTCTTAAAACATATGCGGTCCTCGGGTTTAGCCTCCATGTAGTCCAAGTGTGGGGACCCGGACGCTAATCAACTTCTTAATCATCGTTGGGATTTAATTATCTGTTCTGATAAACAGGGTCTAAAATTTTTCTTTTTAAATTATAACTGCGGAAGGTAATGGAATCTAAATACTATACATGTCTGTATATAAAAATACAATTCAGTATTAAAAATACAATAATGTACAACATTCTAATCTAAGGTTCACTACTAAAGTTCTAGTAGTACAATCCAATCTACTGTAAATCCGGAATCACCACGCTAAACTCGTCTTCTCTCCTCATCTTCTTGACCCCGATCCTGCCTCACCTGATGTCATGTACACATACAAACAAGACACCAGCCGGATAACTCCGGTGAGAATAAATCCCAGTATAAAACATGGTAAGCATATATATAAACAAGCTAATTCATAAAACATGCGATCCTGTATAAACCAATATATTTCATAATCTATGAAATAAATCAAATAAGCATGTAACTCAAATCAGATAAACATGCATATAAACGATCTAAATCATAAAAACATGCTAGCACAACTGGAAGCACTAACGATGGGTCCCATGATCTAGGAGCCACATCCATATAAGCATGAAGTCCTAATCAAATCATGTCTAGACTTGACTCGATCTATAACTCTAGGGATCCCGGGTGAAAATAGACGTCGCGATCTGTCACCTACCCTCCCAATATAGGTGCTGTACGTCTTATTCCTAGACTTCGGTCTGATCTGTATCCACATCTACAATAGGAGAGGTGATCTTCTCCTAAGCTGTGATATCACCGAACGTCTAGCAGTCTGGCTGATCTCCAAACTGTCCTATCTTAAATGCATGAATACAATCAGTAAACAAAGCATAATCATATAAAACATAAACAATAATATAGTATGTGATTTATTGGGCAACTCAATTAATAATCTCAATTGAGTTGTTTCTTCCCGAATATCACATGAATTATACCTTTGTCGTCCCGATCTGACGAAGACGATGATCTGTATTCAGATCTGTCCATATCAATCTGAAATGACAATATCAAATACATTGTATCAGTGAATAACTCAATACACAATCTGTTCTGATCAATACTCAAATCAGTATACAATCTGATCAATATCTGAACAAGATACAATCTAAGTCATATCAATAATATCCCAATCTAATCGACATCATATCTGAATCTGTTCAATCTAAATCAACTGATGTTTAAACGGCATAATAATACAATCTGAATAACCCCGTCAATCTGAACACCACATAATTAATATCAGAACTCATAATCTGAATATCGGTATATTCAAAATCAGTAATACACAATTCTGATATCAAAATCTCAGTCAATATCTTTCAAAAATCATAACAATTACAGAAACAGTCTGTTCTTTAATCTGACTGCAATTCTACAATGTCTACGGTGGTAGAAACACCATATCAGAATCATATGCAATTCTAGCAACATCATATTCTCAAAACATCTCAAAACGTAACGAAACTTACGTCCTTGTGTAGCTCAAGTCGAGAGAAGCTCAAAACTGAAGTCGGATTTGAATTCTGATAGACGGATTTCTCACAATCACGAGTTTAAAAGGCGTAAGGATTTTCTCTCCAAAACCTCGACCTTATTCTGAATTTTTTGAGAAATAACGTGTCAATCATTTATATATATTGCATGCAAACTCTGAAACGTGGCATCATTTTTCAGCAACCACGCATGACCGCGGGTGCGGTAGTGCAAGGAGCGCGGGTGCGCTCATGCTTCGGCATTATCCTCATTTTCTGAAATTCACCACCGTGGGTGCGGTACATCTTAGACCGCGGGTGCGGTCTTGTTCTTACCGCGGGTGCGGTGTCGCCTCGAATAAAATTTGCCAACTTTCTGTCCCTGCACCGCGGGTGCGGTCTTGGTTGCACCGCGGGTGCGGTGATGCTTCGACCTTTCTTGCAAAAATCTACAATTGCATGACCGCGGGTACACTCCTGTTCTGGGCGCGGGTGCGGTCTTGCAAACCCTATTTTCTCATGTCTTTTCTTCCATCATCGCATGTCATACATTCTCATATCTTCGGAGTCTCACGTTAATGAAGATTGATAATCTTGATTATCCATTTTGTAATTCTTGGGCCTTACATTTCTCCCCCTCTTAGAACTAGTTCGTCCTCGAACTCATAAGTAATCACTTCAGAAATATCAGAGGAAATGCATAAGAGAGTTAAATCAAAACTCAAATATCTGATTCCTATCTGGAATAAGAATTCACTAAGTATCATATCATAATACTTCTTCAATCCTTTTGACGAAATCAATCTCGCATTACTGGCTATACAACATCCGTATAAACCAATCTACAGCTCATCACATATCCGTATCATCAGCTGTTATCAAATCGGTTTATCTTAAGCAAAGACATATACAATCTTTAGCTTCAAATACCAATCGTCATCATCCGACGTTGGTTTCCTAAATCTGTCCATTCTGAACTATCTTAACAGCTATTGTCATATAGTAATTCATACAGTGACAATAATTCATAACAACTAGTGCTAATATCCAGCACTAAGGCTGTATCAAAGTCTTCTAATATCTGGATAACTCCTTCTGACTGCCTGTCACTCTGTGAAACAATCGAAGAGAGAGTTCATGATCTATTCTGTCACGAATACAAACTCAAGCAAAATCACAATCTGACATAATCTACTGGGGCATTCCGATCTTTCTGACCACTTTTCTGACACCGACCTGTGTCATTTAGTCATGTTTGTACGTTATCTGTTACAAACTATTAGATATAGATTGCACAATCTGTCAATCTTAATCATATCATATTACACAATCTGTACAAATAACGGTAAGTTCATTACCAAGGCTATAGAAATGTACGCCCATTTCTATTTAGACCTATACAATTCTGTAATAAATCTTCTGATGTCTATCTTTCTGTCTTTTCTGTTAGTGATTTAAACATATCAATACAATTTCTGCCAACACAATGGTCACATTCTGTTATAACTGATCTGATCGGTTTATATCACGACTGTCTGTTCGAATATCATACATTCTCAACTATCTGAATGAAAACTGAATCCATAACTGTTCGGTTCTGATGTTATCTGTGAATTCAGATTCGAACCATTCTGTATAAACACTCAGTTAATAACATAAATTAAGAAAGAAATACCTACCTGGTTTTCGGCTCTGACTATCAATATCAAAATCTGTAAACAATTCTGAAACATGTTGATATCATAAAATAACCAATCTAATACAAAACACAAAATCACATATCTATTTCTCTGACCGATACTCTGCTCTGATTATCGAAATACTGTTCTGACCACTCTGATCACGTTTCTGAACTGCTGAAATTCTCGAATTCATTTCTGATACAAGCTGAACTATATATACTCTCAACGGTTCACCACAATCTGTATCATATACTGATTCAAACAACAGTAATATCAAATCAGCAACGAAATATCAATATCCTATTCAGATCTAGTGAGTTCAATGAACTCATAACATAAGGATTGCTGATGAATATCTTCATGTCATTCTGATCAACTGGTATATCTCATCTGCAAATACAATATACTCTCCAAAACAATATAAGATGTCTCAAATACTGATTCAGAACAATATCAATACTCAAGCAGATATAAAACAATAGCTGAACAAAATAATCTGTCAAATCAGACAACATATATCTCTGACAATTCTGACATTTCTGAAATTTCTGGTCTTTCTGATATCGGTATCTTATCAGTCACCGATCACCATATCAGCTGTAACAAAATCAATCTGTATACTATCTTCAGATATCGCACATTTTGACTACAATCTGTTTTAAGCGGGATTCTTATCTGAATAACTTCTGTATACAATCATCACAATTCCCAGAATATTTAATACGATCTTTCAAATACTCTTTCAATTCATGTTGTATCATTATGTATAGTCAATACCATTCTGTACTAAATCTACTATACAAAAAATACCTGATCTCAATTCAATTCTGAAATTTATCTTTCTGATATAACACAATTCTGAAATCTTATCTAGGCAAACATCAGCCAATTTGTATAATACTGACCAATCTGTCAATACTAAACTCGATTTCAGTGGATCTACTGAATACGTAAGGATGCAATCTGCTCCTTTCTGTATTAATCGAGTCATATACAACACAGATATCAAAGGAATTCGAAGTCTAGAATCCTTACTGTGAAATCTCTACTCATCAGCCATATCTGGTCTGAATCTTATACTTTTCTGACTGGAATCTATAATAGTTATGTACTTGTTTAGCATATTAACATCAATAATGCGGTCGAATCAGAAGACACAAGCACAATATAATCTAACGCAATCTTATTCTTATCTTACTGTAGTATACTATATGTCACAGAAATTTCTAGTATCAACATATTCCTCAACAACCAAGGAATCAATACTACAGTATAGATAGACCCAACAGATACAGCATATCTCCATGCTACTTATTCACAGATACTCATAAAGAATGCATTAGTACACATCAATACGTATGCAATATAATCATAAAAGAATAGTACCTGCAATATATTCTGGGTCTGTTTCTCAGTCATTATCACCAATGACTCTGCCCTCTAAAATCTTCGCGAATCCTTCTGGGGGCAAACCTTAGCAAAGTGTCCCGTTTGCTTACAAACATTGCATTTACCACGCACTCCTTGACATTGTTCTGTGGAGTGTCGCCCTCCACACGTCCTACAATACACTCCGGTATAGCTCGGATTAGGACTGCTAGAACTAGAGGAATCACTTCCTAACTTCTTGAACTGTTTCTTTTGAATCTTCAATGGTTCTTTCTTCCTATCACTGCTGCTGCCAATCTCAATTCTAGAAGGCACTTGCTGTGGATTTGATGTTGGAAGATCATACGAGACTCCCTGTTGTCCTATCAGAACCGTTTCTGCTCTTTTGGCCCTGTTCAAGGTATCAGCAAAACTACTCGATTGCTTCACATTCACCAATGTACGTATTTCTGGATTTAATCCCTGAATGAACTGACTAGATATAGCATAATCGTTTCTAGCCATGAGAGGGGAAAAACGTGACAAGGTGAAGAATTGTGACAAATACTCATCGATACTCATCTGTCCTTGTCTTAGGTTCATGAACTCTGCACTTCTGTCCTCTCTATATGATACGGGAAAAAATCTTTGATAAAATTCAACCTTGAAAATGTTCCACGAAATCACTGAACGATTCTGTTCTAGAGCTCCTTTGGTTAGTAACCACCATCTTCTTGCAGTCTCGTGCAACTGGTTCTCAATAAGCCTAATTCTACACTCATCTGTGAAATCTAGGAATTCAAATAACATTTCTGTCTCCTCAAGCCACTTCTCACAATCTGCTGACGTCTCATTTCCCTTCAGAACCGGCGGCTGAAACGACTGGAACCTCTGTAACTGTGTTTCCATCTGAATCTCTGACACGTCTATCTGAGGTTCTGACCTACCTGTCTGATCATATGAAGTACTGCCTCTTTCTGGAATTCTTCTGGGCGGTACATCTGATTACCAAACACATTAGTAATCTAGTACTACAAATCGGTACCAATCTTTCTCTGCTCATGATCATCTTACTGCTGACCATGAATCTGATCTGATTCATACTCAAGAATACATAATACCAATTCCAATCACATAATCAGGTAAACATGTATCTTAAAGCAGTAACACATAGTCTCATGCCAGCACATAATGTCAATCAACATTAAATCAATCTCATGCTAGCACACACATGCAAGGAAAGAAGATTCATCTACCCCGCTCAATCTCTTCTATCTCAATCTAATTCAGTCTAAAGGATCTATCAGTTCTGACTATCTCAATCTAAAGGATCTATCGCTCTGATACCACCTGTTGTGGGGACCCGAACGCTAATCAACTTCTTAATCATCGTTGGGATTTAATTATCTGTTCTGATAAACAGGGTCTAAAATTTTTCTTTTTAAATTATAACTGCGGAAGGTAATGGAATCTAAATACTATACATGTCTGTATATAAAAATACAATTCAGTATTAAAAATACAATAATGTACAACATTCTAATCTAAGGTTCACTACTAAAGTTCTAGTAGTACAATCTAATCTACTGTAAGTCTGGAATCACCACGCTAAACTCGTCTTCTCTCCTCATCTTCTTGACCCCGATCCTGCCTCACCTGATGTCATGTACACATACAAACAAGACACCAGCCGGATAACTCCGGTGTGAATAAATCCCAGTATAAAACATGGTAAGCATATATATAAACAAGCTAATTCATAAAACATGCGATCCTGTATAAACCAATATATTTCATAATCTATGAAATAAATCAAATAAGCATGTAACTCAAATCAGATAAACATGCATATAAACGATCTAAATCATAAAAACATGCTAGCACAACTGGAAGCACTAACGATGGGTCCCATGATCTAGGAGCCACATCCATATAAGCATGAAGTCCTAATCAAATCATGTCTAGACTTGACTCGATCTATAACTCTAGGGATCCCGGGTGAATAAGACGTCGCGATCTGTCACCTACCCTTCCAATCGAGGTGCTGTACGTCTTATTCCTAGACTTCGGTCTGATCTGTATCCACATCTACAATAGGAGAGGTGATCTTCTCCTAAGCTGTGATATCACCGAACGTCTAGCAGTCTGGCTGATCTCCAAACTGTCCTATCTTAAATGCATGAATACAATCAGTAAACAAAGCATAATCATATAAAACATAAACAATAATATAGTATGTGATTTATTGGGCAACTCAATTAGTAATCTCAATTGAGTTGTTTCTTCCCGAATATCACATGAATTATACCTTTGTCGTCCCGATCTGACGAAGACGATGATCTGTATTCAAATCTGTCCATATCAATCTGAAATGACAATATCGAATACTTTGTATCAGTGAATAACTCAATACACAATCTGTTCTGATCAATACTCAAATCAGTATACAATCTGATCAATATCTGAACAAGATACAATCTAAGTCATATCAATAATATCCCAATCTAATCGACATCATATCTGAATCTGTTCAATCTAAATCAACTGATGTTTAAACAGCATAATAATACAATCTGAATAACCCCGTCAATCTGAACATCACATAATTAATATCAGAACTCATAATCTGAATATCGGTATATTCAAAATCAGTAATACACAAATCTGATATCAAAATCTCAGTCAATATCTTTCAAAAATCATAACAATTACAGAAACAGTCTGTTCTTTAATCTGACTGCAATTCTACAATATCTACGGTGGTAGAAACACCATATCAGAATCATATGCAATTCTAGCAACATCATATTCTCAAAACATCTCAAAACGTAACGAAACTTACGTCCTTGTGTAGCTCAAGTCGAGAGAAGCTCAAAACTGAAGTCGGATTTGAATTCTGATAGACGGATTTCTCACAATCGCGAGTTTAAAAGGCGTAAGGATTTTCTCTCCAAAACCTCGACCTTATTCTGATTTTTCTGAGAAATAACGTGTCAATCATTTATATATATATTGCATGCAAACTCTGAAACGTGTCATCATTTTTCAGCAACCACGCATGACCGCGGGTGCGGTAGTGCAAGGAGCGCGGGTGCGCTCATGCTTCGGCATTATCCTCATTTTCTGAAATTCACCACCGCGGGTGCGGTACATCTTAGACCGTGGGTGCGGTCTTGTTCTTACCGCGGGTGCGGTGTCGCCTCGAATAAAATTTGCCAACTTTCTGTCCCTGCACCGCGGGTGCGGTCTTGGTTGCACCGCGGGTGCGATGATGCTTCGACCTTTCTTGCAAAAATCCACAATTGCATGACCGCGAGTGCACTCCTGTTCTGGTCGCGGGTGCGGTCTTGCAAACCCTATTTTCTCATGTCTTTTCTTCCATCATCGCATGTCATACATTCTCATATCTTCGGAGTCTCACGTTAATGAAGATTGATAATCTTGATTATCCATTCTGTAATTCTTGGGCCTTACACCAAGCCAGCTCACTGGTCCATACCTCTCGTCTCCTCATGCTCGTCCTCACCTGCATCGATCAAGTCTAGCGAGTCTAACGACTCAACATGTATAAACTGAGAATAACAAGTAATACATAATAAAACCACATGCATTTTAAAGTAGGATATACATACTTGAACATGAACGTACTTATATAAACGTAGATGTGCCATCATATCGTAAAACTTTACATAAACATACTTCCATCGTATATACTTGAACATGCATAAACATTATAATTTTGCGTAGAGATATGTTTCAAAACAAGTGACCCATAACATAAATGCGCCTGATCAGACTAAACCACAGTACTGGGCTGGCAGGGATGTCCACTACCACATACATAAGATCCCCGGTCATACTTTACCGGGTGGATTGGTCCCTGGTCATACTTTACCGCTTTCCAATCCTGATCTAAACCCGGTCATGCTTTACCGGGGTGGAGATGTCCTCGGCCACGTTCTCCGACTTCCAAACCCGTTCATAATTTGGTCACACGACATTTAGCATACCTCAAAAATAAAACATTTTATTTTGCACGTCGAACATACTTACTAGGCGTTGTGATGTGAATCTTTGTACGAACGAATAGCAAACACGATTAAAAATCAAAAATCGCGCCCTCAATTTAGTAACGAACAAAGAATCGTTGTTGTCCCGATCTTTTGAATCAAGTGTGTGTGTTGTGATTTTTACCTCTAAACTATGTAAAGTCTAGCAACAAATAATCACGAGATAAACAATCGAAAATTATAACGAACCTTCGAAGAACAAGTCGACGACAATCCGCACAAGCACGATGGACAAATGCCAAAAAGTTAAAAACTTTGATAAGTTTGATTTTTTTTTACAAAGCAAAAGCTTTAATTTATGCGAGAAAACTCAAGAACAATGATAAAATATCAATAATAATCTGAAAAAGTGATCAAATTTTCGTCCCAAAATATGTTTAAATAACAAAAGATATCAAGAATCTAGTCTCCAAAATAATAAAACTCTAGAAAGGAAATTTCTCGTGCAGCCGGCTCTGACACGGACCCCGCGTAGCCATCCGTACCCGGGTCCGTGTAAACTCGGGAACTAAACTTCAGCTGGAAATAAGGGACACAGACCCCGTGCTCACCTCCGTGTATGGGTCCGTGTAGACACTGTCTTCGCAAACATCAAAGGACACGGACCCCTGGTGCTGGTCCGTGCTTGGGTCCGTGTAGACACTGGAATTCTTCATCCTTGGCTGTAAAGGACACGGACCCTGTGTGCAGGTCTGTGTAGTCTCGGCTGACTCCAACAATGCTTGAATCATATTCCGTTGGCCTCCAAACGTACTCTCATACATCACGACCCCTTCATGCTTGCTCATGACTCCCTGTAGTGCCTCCTTGAACTTCTTTAATCGTCCCCTCGTGACTGGTCCGTCCGGCAACTGCAAAGGATCCCATGCTTTCCTTGGGGCTTGACCACCCGTGTTCGCATTATCCTCCCCTTCTTGAAAAAGATTTGTCCTCAAATCTTGCTCATCACCTACATCAAACAACGACAAGTCACTAACATTGAAAGTAGAACTGACATTATACTCACATGATAGATCAAGTTTGTAGGCATTGTCATTGAACCTTTCAAGGACTTGAAATGGTCCATCGCCCCTAGGTAATAGCTTTGAACGTCGCTTCTCCGGAAACCTTTCCTTCCTCAAGTGTAGCCACACCCAATCTCCCTTCTCAGATATCACCTTCTTCTTCCCTTTGTTGGATTGCTTGGCATATTGCTCATTTCTCTTCTCAATGTTGGCCTTGACCTTTTCATGCAAGTTCCTAACAAATTCAGCTTTCTTTTTCCCATCCATGTTCAACCTTTCACTCACAGGTAAAGAAATCAAATCCGACGGAGTCAAAGGATTAAAACCATAGACAATTTCAAATGGCGAATAATTTGTAGTATGATGCACGCAACGATTATAAGCAAATTCTTTAAGTTCTTTTTAAGAATAGCACGCAAAAGTGTTCCTAAAGTCCTATTAACAACTTCAGTTTGCCCATCCGTTTGAGGATGACAAGTAGTAGAAAACAACAATTTTGTGCCAAGTTTAGCCTATAAAGTCTTCCAAAAGTAACTTAAAAACTTAACATCACGGTCAGACACAATAGTCCTAGGTACCATGCAACCTAACGACTTCTCTAAAGAACAAGTCCGCAATGTTAGAAGCATCATCGGTTTTGTGACAAGCAATAAAATGTGCCATCTTAGAAAATCTATCAACAACAACAAATATTGAATCCCTCCCCTTCTTTGTCCTAGGCAACCCCAAAACAAAGTCCATAGAAATATCAACCAAAGGTTCACTAGGGGCGGGAAGTGGTGTATACAAGCCATGCGGTTGTGTTTTAGATTTAGCTTGCCTACAAGTAATGCACTTATCACAAACACGCTCAACGTCACGTTTCATGTGTGGCCAATAGAAATGTTCATGCAATGCACTTAAAGTTTTAGCCACACCAAAATGCCCCATTAAACCACCCCCATGTGCCTCCCTAACAAGTAGTTTACGAATGGATGATTTAGGGATGGACAACCTATCTTCTCTAAACAAGAAACCATGATGCAAGTAGAATTTCTCATGTGGACCAAGCATACAAGTTTCAAACACATCCTTAAAATCCTCATCTAGCACATACAATTCCTTCACATGCAAAAACCCAAAAATTTTTGATTCCAAGGTAGAGATTAGTACGTACCGTCGTGATAGTGCTTCGGCCACTACATTTTCCTTACCTTGCTTGTACTTGATGATTTAGGGGAATGTCTCTATGAATGCCACCCACTTGGCATGCCGCTTGTTCAACTTCTGTTGCCCCTTAAGGTGCTTTAGAGACTCGTGATCCGTATGAATCACAAACTCCTTAGGCCTCAAGTAGTGCTACCACATCTCTAGAGTCCTCACAAGTGCGTAGAACTCCTTATCATACGTGGGATAGTTCAGCGCTGCTCCATTGAGCTTCTCACTAAAGTATTCCACCGGCCGCCCTCCTTGCATCAACACTCCACCAATACCTACACCTGAAGCATCACATTCAATTTCAAAAGTATTAGCAAAATCAGGTAAAACAAGTAAAGGAGCATTAATTAGTTTTTGCTTAATCAAATTAAAGGACTTCTCTTGCTCATCGCCCCAATAGAATGGAACGTTCTTCTTGATCACTGCCGTCATTGGTGCTGCCAATGTGCTAAAATTCTTTACAAACCTCCTATAGAAGCTTGCAAGACCATGAAAACTTCGAACTTGTCCAACAGTAGTAGGCGTTGGCCAATCTCGAATAGCACTTACCTTGTCTTCATCAACTTGTATCCCCTGTGAACTTACCACAAAACCAAGAAAGACAAGTTTGTTTGTACAAAAATCACACTTCTTTAAGTTAGCATACAAATTTTCAGCCCTTAAAGTGATCAGTACAAATCTCAAGTGATTAACATGCTCGTCCAAGTTCTTGCTATAAACTATAATATCATCAAAGTAAACAACAACAAACTTCCCTATGTATGCACGCAAGACATGGTTCATTAACCTCATAAAGGTGCTAGGAGCGTTAGTTAAGCCAAAAGGCATGACCATCCACTCATATAACCCATATTTGGTTTTAAATGCAGTTTTCCACTCATCACCTTCCCTCATCCTAATTTGGTGATACCCACTCTTCAAGTCAATTTTACTAAAGACACATGCACCATGCAATTCATCTAACATATCATCTAGTCTAGGTATGGGATGCCTATAATTAATGGTTATGTTATTGATTGCCCTACAATCTACACACATACGCCATGAGCCATCTTTCTTAGGGACTAATAAAACAGGTACCGCACAAGGTGACGTGGACTCACGCACAAACCCCCTATCTAACAACTCACTTACCTGCCGTTGAAGCTCCTTAGTCTCCTCCAGGTTGCTTCTATAGGTTGGACGATTCGGCAATGCACTCCCCGGTACGAAATCGATTTGGTTCTCGATTCCCCTCAATGGTGGTAAGCCTTGAGGTAACTCCTCCGGAAACACATCTTCAAATTCCTGCAAAAGTGACACAACAATGCTCGGAAGGGACCCGGCTATATCACTTGTGTTAAGGAGAATCTCCTTGTAAAGAATTAACACAAGTGGTTCTTGTGTGGGCATCAATTGTTTCAACTCACCTTTTTGGGCCATATATGTTTTCTTTTTGGCCTCTTTCCTCTCATTTTTCTTTTGTATGGCTATCTCACTCTTTTGATCACTCTTTTTTTCAGCCATTTCTTTTTTATTTTCCAAGGCCACCTCACCTTTTTGTTCACTCTTTCTTTCGGCCTCATCTCTCTTTTTTTTTTTTTCAAATGGTCCTCCAACACTTGCTTTGGGGACAAAGGAAGTAAGACAATGGTTTCTTTCTTCTAGACAAATGAGTACTTATTCTTGAACCCGTCATGTGACACATGCCTATCATATTGCCAAGGTCTACCCAACAAAATATGACATGCATGCATGGGTACCACATCACACAAAACCTCATCCACATACTTCCCAATAGAAAAAGACACCAAGACTTGTTTGTTCACCTTTACCTCCGCACAATCATTCAACCATTGAAGCCTATATGGTTGACTATGCTTCAATGTAGGTAAACCCAATTTTTCTACCATCTCACTACTAGCCACATTAGTGCAACTTTCCCCATCTATGATAAGATTGCAAACCTTGCCATTCAAAAAACATCTAGTATGGAACAAGTTTTCTCTTTGATTAGTCTCCTCCTCCTTGACCTGGGCACTCATGATACGCCTAGTCACTAGTGCTTCACCTATAACCGCCCCATAACCCACCATGACTTGGGCACTCATGATACGCCTAGTCACTCAGGGTCTCCTAATTCAGGCATCTCATCATCATCATCTTCCTCACTATGAGACTCATACTCACCATGGTCATTCAAGATCATCACCCTCTTATTAGGACATTCACTAGCAATATGACCCAACCCTTGACACCTAAAAAATCTAGTATCTCTAGCTCGAGTAAGACGAGTTTCAGATTTACCTTGAACTCCTTGTTTAGACGCCTCTTGTTTGGTCTCAACCTTAGGCTTTGTCACGAACTTGCTATCATCATGTTTTGCCCCATTTGGTCGCCAAGAAGTTGACGAACTCCCACTTTGATTGGTGCGGCCAACTCCACGCCTTTTGAGTTGTTGCTCCACCTTTATGGCCATTTGCACCATCTCGTCTAGATCCAAGTAGTGCCTAAGCTCCACTTGATCTTGAATTTCCCTGTTCAAACCACAAAGAAAGCGTGCCATGGTCGCCTCACTATCCTCCTCAATATTTGCCCTAATCATGACTACTTCCATCTCCTTATAGTAGTCCTCCACACTCTTCAACCCTTGCCTCAAAGTTTGTAACCTCTTAAACATCTCCCTATAGTAGTGATTGGGCACAAACCTCTTTCTCATCACTATCTTCATCTCATCCCAAGACTCAATAGGTCTCTCATTATACCTCCTTCTAGTGGTCACTAATTGGTCCCACCAAATGAGAGCGTAGTTTAAGAATTCCACCACCGCCAAACTCACTTTCTTTTGTTCGGAGTAGTGGTGACATTCAAACACAAACTCTACCCTCTTTTCCCACTCTAAATACGCCTCCGGGTCAAATTTCCCATGGAACGATGGAATTTTCATCTTAATGCTACTCATGTTATCATCTTCCCTATCCCCATCATATCTACCCCATACGGCTTCTCTTCTTCCTCTACCAAATCCTCTACCTCTTCCATTCCTACCCCAATTTTCATTTCGACCCTCCTCATCTCCTCCCAAATCATACTCCTCATCCTCTTTACTCAAATCCTTAGGTTTAGACTTACTCCCACTAACACCAACCTCAAGCTTATCCAATCTTTCATGTAACGACTCAATTTGGGTCGACATCATCCTACTAAAATTCCGAAACAATGCCTCCATTTGAACCTTAGACAACCCCGGGTTCGAACTATCTCCTACCTCCCTCTCCATCTAATTTCAAACTTGTACCTGCAAGAAAACGTTAGTAGAAAACAAAATAATCCTCACCCAAATGCTCACAGTCACTTCAAAGAAATTCACTCGTCTTTTCTCACAATTTATTTATTTATTTATTTTTGCTCACAACAAATACTCACTAGTCACTCCAAAGAAAATTCACTCACACTCAAGTAATGTCACTCAAGTTCGAGAGTCCTCTCAAGGTGCTCAAGCTTGGTATTTGAATTTACCAAACGATCAAGTTTAAACTTGTGAACCAATGTGATCGACTCACTTGGACTGCGTAGACAAGTAATTTGAAGATCAATAATATTTTTTTGAGGCAAGTGTATATGACTCACAAAAAGGAATAGAACAAAATATCAAAAAGAAATAATGGTGGATTTTCGTATTTTTGGTACTCCTTTTTTTTTTTGGCTGAGTATTACTCGAAAATCCCAAAAAAAAGACACCAACAAATTTCGAGAACCACAGATTCACGAAAAAAATTACGAAGAACGATAGACCAAAACAGATCTGAAAACAAACGAAAAAATAATACAGATCTGCAAATTTAATAACAAGATAACTTACTTGAATTCAATTAACCTAAGCTCTGATACCAAATGATGTGAATCTTTGTACAAACGAATAGCAAACACGATTAAAAATCAAAAATCACGCCCTCAATTCAGTAACGAACAAAGAATCGTTGTTGTCCCGATCTTTTGAATCAAGTGTGTGTGTTGTATTTTCACCTCTAAACTATGAAAAGTCTAGCAACAAATAATTACGAGATAAAAAATCGAAAATTATAACGAACCTTCGAAGAACAAGTCGACGACAATCCACACAAGCACGAACGACAAATGCCACAAAGTTAAAAACTTTGATAAGTTTGATTTTGTTTGACAAAGCAAAAGCTTTAATTGTTTGAGAGAAAACTCAAGAACAATGATAAAATATCAATAATAATCTGAAAAAACGTTCAAATTTTTGTCCCAAAATATGTTTAAATAACAAAAGATATCAAGAATCTAGTCTCCAAAAATAATAAAACTCTAGAAAGGAAATTTCTCGCGTAGCCGGCTCTGACACGGACCCCGTGTAGCCATCCGTACCCGAGTCCGTGTACACTCGGGAACTAAACTTCAGCTGGAAATGAGGGACACGGACCCCGTGCTCACCTCCGTGTACGGGTCCGTGTAGACACTGTCTTCGCAAATATCAAAGGACACGGACCCCATGTACTGGTCCGTGCTTGGGTCCGTGTAGACACTGGAATTCTTCATCCTTGGCTGTAAAGGACACGGACCCCGTGTGCAGGTCCGTGTAGTCTCGGCCGACTCCAAAAATGCTTGAATCATATTCCGTTGGCCTTCAAACGTACTCCCATACATCACGACCCCTTCATGCTTGCTCATGACTCCCTGTAGTGCCTCCTTGAACTTCTTTAATCGTCCCCTCCTGACTGGTCCGTCCGGCAACTGCAAAGGATCCTATGCTTTCCTTGGGGCTTGACCACCCGTGTTCGCATCACGTTGAGGGATTTGTTGGATCTCGCTTGGGCCACTGCTGTACGTAATAACATGAGTCAAACATTTATGTTTCATAATTTAGACGTATTAGTCATGCTCATACCCAAAAATGATAAATTTCCTATTATGTTCTAAATATCTCGGGACTTGACCTCATTTAATCATCGTACTAAATCATGACATCAAACCCCAAAAAAATCCCTAAATTTTTTTTGTTGGACACAGACCCCGTGTAAGGGTCCGGGTAGATTCTAGAGTTTCACATCTCGAAGGAAACAAGGGCACGCACCCCGTGTAAGGGTCCGGCTTCGAGTCCGTGTACCTACTGAAATTGTGAACTAACGGAATTCCCTACACTTGTGACTTAATCCTACTCACTCGATCATAAGGACCGTGAACCAACACCTCAAGACGCATCCTAGAATGCTATGGCACTGATTCAAACTCAAACAAACGCCCTAAAACAACTACGCATCACAAACAACGTAACACAACCCGTGAACAAGATAATTTAACACCAAAGCTTTTCCTACGAATTCTAATGCACCCAAGGACCATCGACACGAAACGAAGTATCAAAACTCATCCCATCATCATTCTCACAATACTTAAACGCAACAGAGATCACCCAATGGTTCCCAACGAAGCCTGCAACAATTAAACTTCAAGAACACGTCAAGAACATATTTTCAGAAAATTACAGATTGAGCAGTCCCACGAAAACGATCATAACTCACTCATTTCTTATCCAAAAATTCTGAATTTACTGTCAAATTGAAGGTATCAAAAAGTACTACGTTTTATATGTTGAAAGTGTTTCCGAAAATCGACCGAAAAGTCTCAGTATTTAAAATGATATCAAATTTCGAGTTTTAGATCCAAAAATCATTTCAAAAACGATCCAAAAAATTTTTGCTCAAACTTTGCACAACATACATGAATTTTCACGCATAATAAACAACAAAACATATAATATGAAAAGATCGATGCAAGAATGAAAGAATATACATGACTTTTGAAATTTAAAATTAAAAAACCGACGATACCGAAGCGGGAAATATGCGATGGTTGATGTGGGACGAACATGACACAATTTCTTGAAGAAAAATCAACGAGAATTGCTGGAAAAATTCGGAGGAAGAGGCGGCTGCTGGGAGACTCAAGGAACACTAAGTTTTCTTCTAAAAAAATATTAAATGAAATGTGTATATGTGTGTTGTGTGAATAGGCGTGTATATGTGTGTGTTAGTGGTTTGTGTGCGTGAGTTTAGATAGTGGGGAGGGGATTAGGGGGTTTAATGAGGAAAAAATTAAAATACTAACTAAATCATCCAATTAATTAAAATGCTAACGCCTACAAATCTTGAATAAAATCCCCTAGCTTAAAAATACGAAATGCACAAGTGCTACATCTTTAAAAGTTTAGAATCATAAAATAAGCTAATAATTAAATTAGGTTTTTAAAATGCTAAAAAATAAATAAATCTTTTAAAATGTCCTAATCCTAACTTAAAATAAAATACCATATTTTAAAATCGCCAAATATCGTCGCATGTCTCTTTTCCTCGATCCCGCATCAAATAATCGCCTGAAACCTGAAATTCGAAAAAACTTTTTAACGTGCATCACACAAACATAAATAATTAAAATAATGTAATTTTATAAATCATACATCGCTAACAAGAATTTTAAACTTAAATAAATAATTTAACAATTAAATAAATGCATGGGTTTTACGTGTACTAATTTTGAACTCTACAATCATGATTAAAATTTGCTGAGTCACTAGACTCACGAGGTATGATCAATGCAGGTGATTATAATATTGATGTTGTTGAGAGACTTGATGGTTGATCTTGCTGGACTTAAGATGCATATAACCCGCAGACCAGCACTAGTTTTCCTCATTTTAAATGAAATTTATTATTTAAGTTTACGTTAAAGATTTTTTGACTTTTATTATGCTTTTGAGAGGTTTTTGAAAGGGTGTTAGAGTTTTTTATTTTGAAATATTGCTAAGGTTAGGTTTGGGGAACGGATGACGATTTTGTGTTTTGAACTAATTCCTTTGAATTTTCAAATATAGTTGGTTATTTTATTTTTAAAAAAGGTACAAAGCTAATTTAAAAATACACGTCTATATATATTTATATTTTTTTTCCGAAGTAAAAAAAAAATTTTAGTACTTTTAAGAAAAACATAGTGGACGTTTCAGAAACAATGAATAAAATACACAATAGTTGTTTATGGAAGTTCGAAGGCTAAAATCCTCTTAGGTATCTCCTTATTATGTTTCCAGAAGATATTCATTAAAAAGCTTTGATATTTACAACTTCAGTAAACACTCACTTAAGTAAGGCTTAAACTGTAAGGTCCAAAATTAAGACGACGTAATCCAACTGCATGCAAATCTAGGAAATATGAAAAATGAGTAATTAATTGATTTTAATTGCTAATTAATTATGTGACTTACTTTTTTATATGTTAAATGAGATTTTTATTGTCATCATGCAAAAAATGGTATTTTTAAGGAATATTCAAGAATATTCAAGCGACGATCGAGGAACGGGGACTGAGGGCTGAAAAATGTAAAATGTTTTTATTAAATAATTATTTTAATTATTTGAATTATGGTCGATGCTTTTTAGTACTTTTTAAAATAAAGGGTTTTGAGGTGATTTTATACGCTGGGGCGTAAGTTTTATCGGTATTGGTTTTTCAACTAAAATACGAGCTTCTTGGCAACCCGGCTAATAAATTCACATATTTAATTAAAGAAAAACTTTGTTAATATTTTATTTATGTCCTTATTAGACTAATGGGCCTAATTTAATGGCTTAATAGGCCTAAGGCCTAGTTAGTAACTAATTAGTATTTAATATGTAAAAAAACCCTATTCTAGCAACAAAAATAATCGGCCACCTAGTTTTAAAAGTCTGAAAATCCTCTCCCAACCCTCACCACACACGGCAACACACATACACATCACTTTGAAGGTTTTGGAAAGGGTTTTCGAAAGTTGCAAGCAAGATCAAGCCATGGTTCACGTCCCGTTCTTCGTCGTCAACGAACTTTCGTGCGTATATAATGCAAAGGCACGCCATACATCTCCTTTTCTCATCCATCATATCATAATATTGTTTAAATATTGTCTGCATCAAGAACATGATTTATTTTTCTGTATTTGTGGCATATTACCCTCATAAGTTTTGAATTCATGATGTTTTAATGCAATAAATTGTTCTTGCATGAAAGGGGACTGCCAGGACGTTAAGAGATGATCAAGCTAAGTTATTATACGTATTAGGGTCACACACACACACACACACTCAAATCACGGCAGAATCGAAGAACCGAGCAAGAGCCGTGAGTTGCTGTCAAAGTGGGGGTGATCGGGTTTCATGGTTAAGGGGCTGGTTGGGTCTTGGCTTGGGCTAGGGCTCGGCCAGGGTCTGTCATGGGTTAGGGGGAGAGTCCTAGCCATGATAGGACTCGGTCTTGATGGGTTAGGAGGAGTCCTTGCAATCAAGGACTCCAGCCCGAGAAGTGGCAGTTTTGCGTGCAGGGGTGCATGGCTGCGGGGGAGGGAAGGGCTCGGTCCAAGCTTGCTGGGTAGGGTTAGGATGAGTCCTCAGGGTCCTAGGTAAGTGCTAGGCACGCTGGTTCGTTGCTAGAGTGTCGGCTAGGGTTCTGGTTGCAACAAAGAAGAGTCCTAGTCACTATAGGAGTTCTCGGCCAGCATGGGTTTGGGGTTGGGGGCTTTGTTTTTGGCTTTGGGATGGGGTTCTTAGCGGTCTAAGGTCCAATAAGTTAATTTAGGATGAATCGACATGGCTCGAGGGTAACTCGTGAAAATCGGAAGTTGGCTCGGGGTCGAAGTTTAGGTGTCAATTAGGGTTTTTAAATAAAGAAAAATTGGAAAACGGCTCACGGGGGTCGAGTCGTGGTCCACAAGTGCTAAAATAATATAAAAAGACTAAATTTAGAATTTAGGAATTTTATATTAAAGTTTGGATTTTTCGGGATTAAAACACCGTCAAAACAATTTATTCAAGATAAATGAAAAAGTCTAATATTTAAGCTAAATAAAATTATGGAAAAATTCATGTAAGCTTAAATAATTATTTGGGACATGTTATAGTCAAGAAATCAAGGAAAAAGTCAAAATCGTCAAATGTCAAGTCCAGGGGTAAAACGGTCTTTTTACATCTAAAAATTTTTAATCGTCATGGCAGTGCCCTAAATGCTATTTTTAATATATTATGATTATTTTTAAATGTTTATGAAATGTTCATGATTAAATTATGATTTTTAAATGTCTAAGGGATTTTTATGATTTAAGGAAGACATTTAAAAGACAAGTTGCATGCTTGGTTTCAAAAACAAAATGTTATGTTATGCATGATTTTTTATAAAGTGATGAGAATGTAAATGTTGAAGGAAGTGAAGTGATTGTCATTAATTCGTTAATGTTGGCGACGTCGTGAGGGTTATGGTCCCAGTGGGAGCCCGACGATCGTGTTTCCATCATTACGAATATGTGGTAACGGTTTTGTGGTAACGGTAAGAATGGGAATATCGTGAGGGGAAAAGGCCCCAGAGGGAGCCCCGACGATCGTATTTCTATTCGAAAAATGATAGGCCAGGGCCCAGTTGACCGGTAAGAGTGTTGCTGGTGTCCTCTGCCGCCCAGTACTGTGGTTACATGTAGATTGATCCATCGATTTATGATCATGATCAAGAAAGTCACAATTAACGATCTGAATTCAACAAAGGGAAAGGAAAATGGAAAAGGAAAAAAGAAAATGTTTATGATCATGTTAAAATGTTTTTATGTCATGATAAGGAAAAAGATTCAGGTTTATTTATACATGCCATGAAAATGTTTATGCTTAAATTTATGCATCTTCATGAAAACGATATTTTAATTACGAGTATTTTTCACTGTTATATGTTGACTGTATTATGTATTACTTGTTATCAAGATTATGGTGTGTTGAGTCTTTAGACACACTAGGTGTGATGGATCCAGGTGAATTTGAGGGAGGCCTTGACGGATGATCCTACTGGACTGTCGGTGCACACAACCCGAGGACCAGCGCTTCTATCTTTTCGCATTTACGATTATGACTCATGATTTATGTTAGAGATTATTAAGATTATTTATTTATGTTTTGAGATATTTTTGAGAGGTTTAGTATGGGCTATACTTTTCAAATTTATTGCTTTTTAAGTTTGGTAAACAGAAGACGATTTCAGTTTTATGACTATTTCACTTGATTTTTAAATGCTAGTTGGTTGATGATGTATTTTAAGGGGCAAAATATTTTATAAAAATTTGTTAGTGAAAGCCGAAAATTTTAGGAAAAAAAATTTCTAGTACTTTTAAAGTAATAAAAAGACAGACGTTTCATAAACAATGCCTACTAAAAACTCATAGTATCAAGTTCTTCAAGACTTTATGCAAAATTTTAAATAAAACGACTTTTTCAGTTAGTTACAATAATTCACTCAAATGATAAAATGAATACACAGAAAACAATAAGTATGTATCATCGCATTATCATCTATGAAAAGATATGATAAAACTTTACGTGTGTGCTTCGAAATAGATTTAGCAGAGCTTCGAGTTAACGGAAGATGATGAATCGCTTAATTGTGTCGAGAGTGAGTGTTGGATTCGGGTATGGCCTATTGATATGTAAAATCCAACTTTCAAACGTGAATGAATATAAAATTGTAACATCCCAAAAAAATTTGAAGGTCCGCGTGAACCACATGCATGCAAGTAATCAAATTTCTTATGTTTTTTAATTAATTTATTTTTAATCCATTAATGCATGATTTTAACATGAATATATATGTTTAAATTCTTGGTTTATTAAGATTGCATGATATGAG
The DNA here is from genome assembly GCF_022965805.1 of Primulina eburnea. Taxonomy (NCBI): domain Eukaryota; kingdom Viridiplantae; phylum Streptophyta; class Magnoliopsida; order Lamiales; family Gesneriaceae; genus Primulina; species Primulina eburnea. Next base: position 14,238,972 of record NC_133107.1, read on the forward strand.
GCTTTTAGCAGTATTTCACGCTCGAACGAGGAATGGAGACCAGAGATAATTAAGGAAAAATGTTTTATTAAATAATTATTTTTAATTATTTAATATATAGTGTTAATCAGGGTGATTTTTGAAAATGTGCTTTGCTAAGGTATTTTTACTCGACAAATCGTATTTTAAACTAGTACGTAAAATTTAGTGAGTCGGGGAATTTTTTAGGACTGGGGCAATATTTTCAAAAAAGTACCTAAACGTAATATTTTTCCTTGAATGTTTTTGGGCTCAGGGGATTATTTTGTTGCTTAATGGCCTAAAATCCTTTTAATCCCTTAAATTTTAATTAAGGGCCCATTACACTTAATATTATAACTTAAACCCTAAATATAATATTTGCATGTTGGCCACTGTTGGAACATTTCATTTTCGCAATCTTAATTTTGATGTTAACAAAACTTTTTTGTTAATTTTTAATTATCTACCTTAGTGCGCATATAGTTGAAACTGAAATGATAAGTTACGAGCCAAACTGAAGTTGTCGAGGACGCCAACTGAAAGCATCAACTTATCAAACAAACTGAACTAGTTCAACTGATGTATTGTAAATGAGTTCAAATTAATGTTCAGCTGATAGGTGGTTCAGCAGGAGAACCACAGAAGCCTGGCTAGCCGAAGGAGTGTTCAACTAATGAAGAGCCTAACAGACCAGTTCAACTGAACAAGAGTGAAATCAGTTCAACAGACGAGTCAACTGATTTCGCCAGCCCAACTGAAGATGAGTTCAACTGATCAGTTCAGAACATCAGTTAGGAGCAATCAGTTGCAGATCAAGACAAGCTGATATAAGTGGAAACCAGCTTTGCGAAAAGGTACAAAAAAAATTTTCCAGTCAAAGGACAATAATGGAAGTTGTATTAGAGTTTAAAGACAAAGCATTCCAGAAAGAACAAGACAAATTTCGAGGAACATATATATTCAGAATACAACAGATACAATAATTGAGTCTCATTGTACAATCAAAATTCATGCCTATAAGTAGAGGGAGAAATTCAGTGAACAAAAATAACACAAGAGTGAAAAGAAAAGGGCATACTTCGAAGTCATATCAGCTTAAGAGAGAAGCATTCAGCCCAGTCGAAGGAACACTTAAACGTGTTATCAGCTTTAAATTAGAAGCATATTTGCCTCAGTGTGTGAGAATACTTTCAGGTAGTTTTCAACAATCAGTTCTCTCTCACACACAGACACACACACACACACTCAATCACCCAAAATACAGTCTTGCAAAAAGACGTTAAACTTGTGTGTGTAGTCTTTCTCACATAGACGTTAAAGAAGTGTTGACTAGAAGGTGCTGCCTTCAGTCTAGTCTAGGAGTTCAGTTAGGCAGTGGGTAAGTCCTAAGCTGGTTGGGTTTATACAAGTATTTGTATCGATCAAAGTATTCTAGTGAATCCTACCCAAGGTGGTAGAAGGGGTGACGTAGGAGCAGTTTAAGTCTCCGAATATCCATAAACATATCTTGTGTATTTAAATGTTTAGCTATTGTTCTGAAACTGATATAACCAGTTAGAGCATCCGTTGGCTCAGTTCTCACCACAACTGAACACAAATGCAAAAACCAATCTAGTATTTTGGTTATTAAGTTACACAAGATATACAAATATATCAGTGTTTCTTAACGAAGGGTTATTTTGAGTGTTTTCCGCTTGGTTCTATACCAAACTCAATCTAATTCATTGGCGTATACATTCTTAGAACACGAGCTATTGCAGCTCTTGGAGAATATTTTTTTTGAAGCACCTCAAGGTGCTATGCAAACAATCCTTCACCGACCCCTCTCATAACCTCCAACAGAATATTTCAAAAAGTTAGCAGCTTTTCCTCTAGGTTTTCCTCAGTTTTTGAAGAAGAAATCAATAGGGAAGGTGTCTCTCCTTCCGGCGTCCGTTCTACGTCTCGTTTGTTTTTCATGCGTTTAGACGCAAAGGCATACCTAATACCTTTATTTTCTCATAATTCACATCATATTAAATATTTTGAATGATCTTTCATGAAAAATATATTATTTACTTGTTTATTCACGTTTTTATGAGTTTGGCATGATAAATATCGATTTTATTGAGGTAATTCATGTGTTCTGGCATGTTTAAAGGGGCTGCCGTGTTCCAGGATTTAATGGGCACAATCCATGAGTGTATATGTTTCCTTGGAGTGGTTCGAACAGGTCTGGTGTGACAGCAAAAAGAGCCGAACGAATTCTTTATGATTTGGGTTTTTTGCGGTTTAGGGGGTGTGTGGCTTAAGTGATCAAGGGACTCTGCATGCGACTTATGGGATGTGTCCAGAGGGTTTACGAGACTCATGTCAGGGCCTTAGATGGGTTAAAACTCGTCTGGTATGGTGCAGCAAGGGGTGGACGACGAGTTGGTCTTGTTTAGGTAGATTTAGGGCTCGATATAGAGGGGAAAGGACATGGGCTGTGCACGGGCTGTTTTGCGAGGGTTAAGATGGTCTGGTTAGGGTCCTAAGGGGTCTGTCTTAAGTCTGGGCTGGTCTGGTTTGGGCTAGGGCCGAGCCAAAGGCTAAGACGTGGACAAGGTTTAGAGCCAAGTGTGCGGAACATGGGGTTTCCAGGTGTGTCTAGGGGTTCTAAATGGTCTGGTATTGAGTTTAAATGGGAGGTTAGTTGTTGGTAAGTTGTGGTTACAATTTGGGAAAGTTTGGTCAAGTTTCGGGTTAAAACCGGGACGACAGTACAGGCTTTACAACGAATTGTTTAAAGTTATGAAACGGGCTTGTTTTTATGTCTAAGAAACAATTATATAAATTTTTTGAGTTGTTTTAAATGTTTGGTTGGCTTCGGGTCGAAATTCTGAGGTCTGAGAGTAAAATGATCAATTAAGGTGTTCAGGGGCAAAATGGTGATTTTTTCCTTGATCACAAAAATACAAATTTTTTTATGTATATGTTATCATGAGAATGACCTTTTATGTAAATATGAAAAATGCGTTGCATGCTTGATTTTAAGGAAAGTTTACGCATGTGCATAATTTTTATAAATGATGGATATGATGACATGTTTTGAAGGATGAGAGTTGATTGTGACTAATACTTATAGATGACATGTAAGGCTAATGCTCAGCGGATGGATAATACTATCGCTGATGTCCTCGCCGTTGACTACCACAGTTATACATAGATGGATCTATCGAATAGAGCTGATACGAAAGTCACAATTAATGAACGAAATTCAAATAAAGGAAAAAATATATATTGAAGATGATATGCATTTGTTTATGGTGACAGGAAAAAAATATGTTTATGCATGACATGCTAAAGTTATTTTAATTACAAGTATTTTCACTACTTTATGTGATTTTATACGTATTACTTGTTATAACGGTTCATGTGTATTGAGTCATTAGACTAAAGAATCAATATGTGGGAATGATGCAGGTGATCATATTGTTGAGCAAACGGGAGGCGCTGAAGACTGAGTAGGTTGAGCTGGGGGTGCACGTGAAAACCCGATGACCTTGCATTTCTTCCGCATAATACGTTTATGAGACATGAGTTTAAGCAATATAGTTAAATGTTTTTGAATATTGTTATACGTTGTTGATTTATCAGATTTTTGTTATCTGTTCGAGTCTCTCTTTTAAATCAGTGGACTAGGAGATTGATTTCATTTTATTATGTAATTAACTGCGGTTATTTTTATTTAGAGGTTGGATGATCTTTTAAAATATACGTTTAACTTATTTAAATGTTGATGTATGTGTATTTTCAGTCGTATTTTAAAAAAAAATTATTTCAGTAGAATTTAAAATGAGTGGATGTTTTGAAAACCGCCGTCCTATGGCGATAATTTAAATTGTACGATGTCATGTGTCATTCATTTTGTTTCAAAAGTAGTAAGTGGCAATAAAAAATTATGATATGGACTGTGAAATGGCCAGAATATATCATCCTTTATTGCTATACTAAACATCATCTAAATGTTTGGTTTGTTTAATTCATTCTTCACTTATTAAGGAATTATGTGCTCATAAATGACCGTTGACAAAACTAGTAGATTGTGATAAATCAGTGAAGGGTTATCCATTCACTTCGATAGACCTTCTATAGTCCTTGGATACTCGAGCAAAATATTTTCTTAACTTATTAGCTACTGAATTTACTTGCAATGGTTATTTTCAGTTTTTCTGATGTTCACGTACTTAGAGCACATCACAAAAACTTACACTTTCTTAAAAAAATTTCCTTTTTGGCGTTGCCGAAATTCAGCAGAAGATGTACTTGAAACGAATAATTTTTTTGATTACTAATATTAAAACATATTCAGAATAATATAAGTTTAGAAATAATTCATATGTTTCGGATTTGGGTAGATATCTCTGGCAAGACATGAGCTCTCAGGCCTTTATCCCTCCTTTTTTTGGCATCAGCCTCCTTAATATACTGAAACAGTTCTGAAATTTGAGCAATAAAGGATGTCTGCTGAAACGTCCACTACTTAATTTTCTTTAAAATACACTAGAATTTTTTTTCTTAATTTCCTACTTTCAGTCAAAATATATAAATACATGTATAAAACATTTTGACACCATTTTAAAAATAAAACATACCAACTATATTTGAAAATTTAAAAGAAAGTATTTGAAACATAAATTCGTAAATCTTTTCCAAACCTAACTTACAAATATTTCAAAATCAACCACTCAAAAGCTTCATAATAGTCGTGAAAATCTTAAACGTCAACTTAAACGTAAATTATAATCATAAACATAATACAGAAAATCTAGCGCTGGTCCTTGGGTTGTGTGCACCTTCAGCCCAACAAGATCAATCATCCAAACCTCCATCATCATTAATATCATGCTCACCTGCATCCAACAGACCTAGTGAGTCTAATGATTCAACAAACCATAATCTTTATAACAAGTAATAAATATACAACCATATGCAACAGTGAAAATAATTTTACATAAAACAACTTTTCATGAACTTGCATAAACATAAACATTTCACCTTTCATCATATCATATCAATTTTCATTTATTCATAAGCATTTTTCTTTTCATCATATACATTTTCCTATTATTGAATTTGGATAGTTAATTTTGACTTTCGTTTCATCATAAGATCGATGGATCCATCTACATGTAACCACAGTACTGGACGGCGGTAACATCAGCGACACTCTCACCCGTCAACTGAGCCTTGGCCTATCATCATCATATGGAAATACGATCGTCGGGCTCCCTCTGGGACCTTCTCCCATAGATGGGCACCCTCTGGGCCTTTTCCGTCATTATATCCCCATTCATATCATCGTAATAGTCACAATTACTTCACCTCTTCCACGTTTCATATTTTCATCACTTATAAAAATCGTGCATATAAATGTAATTTTTCTTTTAAACCAAGCATGAAACATATCGTTTAGCTTTAATATTTTATCATAAAATTCATAAAACATTTAAAATAAGAATTTCAACATATATTACAGCATTCAGGGAACTGCCATGACGCCTACCCATTTTTAGTGTAGAATGACTGTTTTACCCCTAGACATAAAATTGCTCATTTTGATTTTTTCTTAATTTCATTGACTATAGACAATCCTATATAATTATTTTAGCTTAAATTATTTTTCTTATATTTTTATTTAGCTTAAATTCTAGGCTTTCGATTTAATTTTTTATTTATTAATTCGTATAGCGTTTTAATTCCGAACTAATTCAAACTTGATTATTAAATTCCCAACATTTAAACATAGACTTTTTATTACCTATTTTACCCTTTTGACCCATGTACCACCCCCGTGGACCCACGGTTCAACCCTTAAGATTTTTAAACCAAATAATCGAACCATTCCTAGCCACCTTCGAGCCAACTTGTGTTTTCTTCGAGCTGAGCCCGAGCCACCTCAAGCCAGCCCTTTCCCCGCCCATCTAGGAACCCTCCTGAACTCCCTTGAATCAACCTAACCTACTGCAGCCCCATGCGCGATGCACAGGAGCCACGCGAACCTAGCAGCAAATCCAGGGACTCTTCGTAAATTGGCTAGGACCCACACCCTCAAGCCACCACCAAGCCCTCACTTCTAGACCCTCACAGGATCTGTCAGATCTAGCCCTGACCCCTGGCCAAGCCGCGATCCCCCTGCACATGGCTTTCATCCTCGGTTGGCTTGGGAAGAGTCCTTAGCTCGCTTGGTCTCTTCCCTAGCAGTTGTGCTTGAGTCGTAGCATGGCTAGGACTCTCACACACACCCTCATGTCCAGGCCCAGCCCTGTTCAAGTCCTGTCCGAGCCATGCAATGGTTTCCCCTATAACCGAACCCTTGTGCCATCAAGCAATAATTTTTGTTTCAGCTTGGTTCCTAGCGTGTGCAGCCCTTAACCCTGCATCTTATGGCCTTTAAAATCATGTAAAATTTCCCTTTATGATCCTTTAACATTGCAGCCCCCTCATGCTAATATATATCAAGTTTTGGAACAAGAATCATGAATTAATCACATGTCTATGCATAAAACGAAATTATTAATAAGGAAATAATGTTTTCATGCAAACATAATTTTAAAAAATATATGGTGTGATAGATGAGAAAAAGATAGTTAAGACGTGCCTTTGCGCATATTACACATGAAAATACGTTGAGATGCAAAGAACGGCGACGAACGGAGGACCATTGCTGAATTCTTTCGAAAATCGTGGCTTTCCCTTTGCTGAAATTATGTGTGTACATTTGTTTTGAGGGGAGGGGATAGTTTTCTGTGTGAGGTGTGTGAGGCGAGAGTTTTGAATGGTTTGGGGTAGGGTTTTTAGGCTCTCAATTGATAAATAAACATGTGTACAAGCTACGGCCATTAATCATATATGATAGGCCCATTAAGCCCATTAGTGCGTATTTAAAATATTTTGTTTAGGAAAGTTCGTGAAATTATTAGTCGAGTTGTCAAAAAGTTCATATTTTCGTTGAAATTCGAATACCGTTAAAAATTACATCTCGGCGTATAAAATAACCTCGAAACTCCTTATTCTTAAAAATATCATATAGCATGAACCCTATTTTAAATAATTGAAAATAATTATTTAATAAAAATATTTTCCCTTTTTCAGCCCTCGGTCTCCGTTCCTCGATCGCATTTCGAATACCCTTTAAAAATACATTTTTATGCATTCTAGGAGTAAAATCCTATTTTAACATGTAATCACGCATATCATAATTAATTCATGCAATTAGAATCATTTAATTAGTCATTTTCCATTTTCCTTGTTTTGCATGCAGTTGGATTACATTTTCTTATCTTTGGACCTTGCAACATCACTCCCTTAAATGAAATTTCGTATTCGAAATGAAAACTTACCGAATAACTCCGGGTAGCGACTCCTTATGTCCCTCTCAGTCTCCCATGTAGCTTCTTCCTTCAACTGATTTAGCCACTTGACTTTGACCATTGTAATAACTTTGTTCCGTAGGCTTCTTTCTTGTCTTCCTAGGATTTGTATAGGTCTTTCTTCATATGACATATTTGGAGTCAACTGCAGAGTCTAATAGTTTAGTACATGTGAGAAATTTGACATGTACTTTTGTAGTATCGAGAGGTGGAACACATTATGTACTCCGGCTAGCATCGGTGGTAATGCCACTCTATAGGCTAGTGTCCCAACCTTTTCCAAAGTCTCAAATGGTCCAATGTATCTCTGATTGAGCTTTTTTTTCTTGCCAAATCTCATAAAACCTTTCATTGAGGCTACATAAACACATGGTCACCAACGACAAGTTCTAGCTCCCTTCAACTGTTATCAGCATAGCTTTTTTGTCGACTCTGTTAAGTCTTCATCCTATCTCGTATCTTGACTACTAAGTCGGCGGTGTGCTTGATCAAGTTTGAGCCAAACTCACCTCTTTCACCAACCTCGTCCCAATGTATGGGTGATATACACTTCCTCCCATATAGTTCCTTTATGGAGCCATCTTTATCGATGATTGATAGTTATTATTGTAGGTGAATTCCACTAGAGGTAATTTAGGCTCCCAAATTCTTTGAAAATCGATCACACATGCTCGAAGTAGATCCTCCAACATTTGAATAACTCTTTCAGACTGACCATCGGTTTGAGGATGAAATGTTGTTCTGAATAATAATCTAGTCCCCATCGCTGCATGCAGACTCTTCCAGAAGGATGATGTAAATTTTGGATCTCTGTCCAAAACAATAGATACAGGAATCCCACGTAGACGAACTATCTCTCGAATATACAAATCGGAATATTGTGTCATAGTGAATGTCGTCTTGATATGTAGAAAATGCGCTGATTTCGTCAGACGATTCAGTATCACCCATATAACATTAAATCCCTTGATAGTATTCGACAATCCCACAAAAAAGTCCATGGTGATATTTTTTCATTTCCACTAGGGAATAGGAAGTGGCTTAAGTTTCCCTGCTGATCTCTGATGCTCTGCTTTTACTTGTTGTCATGTCAAAAATTCGAATACAATAGTTGCAAGATATCGCTGGATATCACGTTTCATGCCCGACCACCAATATAATACTTGCAAGTCTTTATACATCTTCGTACTTTCATGATGGATGTAGTACATTGTATCATGAGCTTCTTTCAAAGAATTGCCACTAGGAACCCATGGTTGATCTTGGTATTGAACTATGTCATCTTCTTTAGAATACAGCTTCCAACTCTTGGCTTCATCTCTCATTCTCCACTTTTGCAATTGCTCGCCAGTAGACTGCCCCTCACCGATTCTATCCCTCGAAGTTTCATGGTAGCAAGATGAGGGGCCTCGCCCCTAGCATACACTGCTAGCTCAAACCGCTGAATCTCGGACTGAAACTTCTCCCAATACAAGTAATGTCTCCAAAATTTTAATGCAAAAAAGACAGCTGCGAGCTCAAGATCATGTGTGGGGTAATTCTTCTCATGCACTTTCAAATGTCTCGATGCATAAGATATAACTCGTTCATTTTACATCAAAACAGTGCCCAAACCAAGTTTTGAAGAGTCGGTATACAGAAGATACCCTCCTTGCCCCGATGACATCTATAATAATAACTCTGAGATCAAAGCTTGGTTCAACTTGTCAAAACATTCTTGGCACTCATATCCCTATATAAACTTTGCATTCTTTTTTGTCAAGGCGGTCAAAGGTACCGTAATAGATGAGAATCCTTGAATAAACTTTCGATAATAGTTAGGTAGTCGCAAGAAACTACGTATCTCGGTCACGCTCTTATGTACGGGAAATTCTTTCACTACTTCAAATTTGCTCGGATCAACCTCCACTCCCTCTTTAGAAATGATGTGGCCTAAGAACGCCACTCTCTCAAGACAAAACTCGCACTTGCTGAATTTTGAATATAACTTCCTATCTTGCAGTAATTACAGTGCTGTCATCAAATGCTGACTATGCTCCTCCTTGCTCTTTGAATAGATCAGAATATCATCAATAAAAACTATAATGAATTGATCTAGATATGACTGAAATACGCGATTCATTAGATCCATGAAGATCGCTGGCGCATTGGTTAGACCGAACGGCATGACCATAAATTCATAATGCCGATAACGAGTTTTGAACGCCGTCTTATGAACATCCGAGTCTTTCACTTTCAACTGATGGTAAACAACAAAGATCTATCTTTGATAATATCGATGCTCCTTGTAATTAGTCGAATAAGTCTTCAATTCTTGGTAAATGATATTTCTTCTTGACGGTGACCCTATTCAGATCCCTATAGTCGATGCGAATTCGCATACTACCATCCTTCTTCTTTACAAAAAATACCGGTGCACCCCATGGAGAACAGCTAGGGTGAATGAAGCCATTGTCTAATAATTCTTTGATCTTATCTCTTAATTCTCTCATTTCTGCTAGATTGTAGGGTGCTTTAGAAATTGGTACAGTGCCCGACATCAACTCAATATAAAATTCCACCTCACGGTCCTGTGGAATGCCAGAGACGTCCTCAGAAAAGTCGCTAGGAAAATCTCTGATGATATCAATATCCTCTAGCTTCTGCCTGTCGAAAACATGTGCTGAGGTAACACATGCTAGAAAAGCTTGGCATCATCTCTTCATAAGTTTCCTTCAACACATACAAGAGATAATGTGTGTAATTTTCTTGTTCCTCGCTGCCTCAAATATAAAAGACTTCCCACTCGACGGTCGAATATACACTGTCCTCTGCCGAAATTCTAACGAAACTCCATTCGATTTCAGCCAATCCATGCCAAGCATAATGTCAAATTCAGGCATTGGGAATACGATGAGATCTCTCCTAACCACATTTTTATATAAACGAAGCTCCAGATTCTTCACTATGCTCGATGAGACCATTTGATCACCAGAAAGAATTGAAAATTTGAAGCCTAATCCCATATTCTCGGGTATAATATTTAGTCGCTTGATGAATGTATCAGATATAAATGAGTGTAGCTCCCGAATCCAGCAATGCGTAGGCAGCTACACCTTGTATTAATATCCTTCCTACGAAGAATATGCCGTTAAATTCTTTCATGTTGAAGTTTAAGGGATTTTTATCATTATTTTCCCAAAATTGTTTGAAAATTAAATTCTTGAAACTTATAATTTTTAGGAAAAATTGCAATTCCACCCCTTATATTTCGAAATTAATGTATTTTCATCTCAAGAATTTTCGAATTATTTCATTTTAACCCTTATAAATTTCCGAAATTCCTAATTTCACCCTTGGAAGTTTCGAAAATTCCTTTTAGTCCCCAAAAGTTTAGAAAATTTAATTTTTGGCCCCCTTAAGTTTTGACCATTGCAATTTGGTCCCTATAATTCAGAAATCGCATTTTTGGTCCTTAAATTTTCAAAAAATTTCATTACAGCCACGAAATTTTTGAAAACTACACTTTAGTCCCTAGATTTCGGTTATATTTAATTTAGTCCCTTAATTTCTCGGATAAATACAATTTGGTCCTCATAGTTTCGAAAATATCCATGCATACCCAAAATTTTGATTTTTCTCAATTTTAAGCCTTAAAACTTTTATTTGGATTTAAATACCTCCCTGACATGTTTATGACTCAATATTCAAGTTCAATATCTATGGTTTTCATTATCACTTCATGATTCCATCTACGGTAGAGCATGCAACCTATTTTCTTCTAGGTTCTTCTTGATCCCAAATCAATTCTCATAACCAATTTAATATTTCATGCATAAAACCAATATAAAAAAAATTAAATAACTAGGTCACCAGTGAGTAGGGTCGTGTCTGGCTCCTCCTCGGCTTCTTCAGCATGCATAACATAAGCTCTTCCCACTGTGGGTCCTCTCTTCTTCGGGCAATCAGCAGTCTTATGCCCTTCCTCCTTGCATATGTAACACTTGTATGTCCCCCACATGCACTTGCCAAGATGTGGGCGATTGCACTCCTTGCATAGTGTCCTTTCAGTAGGTTTTGGCGCTCAAGGTTGTGGTGGCTTTGGTGGTCCTTGATTCTTTACTTGACCTTGGGGCTTTTGCTGCCCTTGAGGTCTACTAGGTCCCATATATGGCTTCTTATTTGGCTGTGAGCTCTGCTGGTGTTGCTGTCTTTTGCGCTGCGCCTCAAAAACAATATCTTTAAATGCTTGCTCAGCTTGAAATGCATAGGTAGTGGCAGAAGTGTAAAGTCCTGGGCCTGCCACTTATGGGCCCTGCAATCACAGTCCTTGGACAGCCCATCTTACTTTACTCACAGGAATCTCCACCACAGGCAGTGAAGTCTGTACCTCCCCAGGTTTCGATCCCATGACTTCCAGGCTAAGTACATGGATAGTTGAAACCTTGTACCAGTTGAGCTCAATTGGTATTAGGTATCAATGATCCATGAACTTGTCCTGGAGATCATGGGATCGAAACCTGGGGAGACACGTACACCACTGCCATGGGTGGTGAGTTATGTGAGTAAGGTACTTAGGCTGTCATGAGGGAAGCTTTGGCTCTGTCCAAGCAGGCCCAGGTCCTTACTGCAGCGTAGTCCACCGGTCACATCATCATCACGTCACGACGGATAGTAGGTCGGAGACCATCCATAAAGTGTCTCATTTTCTCAGCAGCGTCCCTAGGAATGAGGGGTACAAAGTGATAACCCCTCTCAAACTTCCTCACAAATTCAAGCACAATTGTGTCCCCCTAACGGAGACTCATAAACTCCCTCTTCAAACGCTCTCGAACATCAGTAGTGAAGTACTTCTCATAGAAAATTTCCTTGAAGAGAACCCATGTAAGTGTAGCCAAGTCAATCCCATGCTCCACACCTTCCCACCAAAGGGAAGCATCACATCTAAACATGTAAGTGGCACACCTAACTCTGTTATCGTCTCCCATATTCAAATAACGGAAGTGAATATCGAGAGAGCAAATCCAACCCTCAGCAGCCAAAGGGTCAGTAGTGCCAAAAACTCCCTCGGACCGAGCCTCCGAAACTAATTTTAAATGTCATGTTGTGGTCTAGGAGGATGCTGAAACTGCTGCTCAAAGAAGCCTGCCATGCACTCCAGTGCACAAATAGCAGCATCCCCATTAAGAGGCGGGGTGCATTCTCTTGAAGATCTTCAGTATTCTCGGCTTGCCTATCGGTATTAGGTGCGCGTTTATCGAGCAAAACTTGCACTATGGAATCTTTAATAAAATTATGGTTTTGTAAGCTCAAAAATTAATCGCAAGTGCACGTTGTCAAGTAGCAATATAATGTACGTGAGTACGAGTATTGTTCCACTGATGACTGTATTTGACAATTATTATTTCTAGTTATCAAAACTTTAGCAACGAAAATTTGATTGATTGATTATTACTACTATGCTCAAATAAACATGCAAATGAAAGATTCTGGAATTAAATAATGAGATATAATATCTAAATGGTTGATTAAAATTCAATGAGAAATGAATTTGTTGGGAATTTCAGTTCACCTACCCCTCCTTAATTTGTCAATTCGTTCGATAGTGATTTACGCTTCCGACATGATTTCCTATTCAATTGAACAAACTCTCTCGAGATATGCCAAACTAATTCTACTCAGTCAAGTAATTAAATGTCTTTAATTATTTATCAAGAGTGAATCTCTTATCGATCTATGAAATCTCCTAGTTTTCGTCCGAATGAACTATGGCTATCGGCCCTTATCCAATTTCATATGTCTATGTAAATTGTATATCCGCGGATTATACTACTCTTTCCTATCACAAGCTATTCTCTCGAACTGACTCGCAATATAAAAACATTGTTAAAGTTAGCTACGCCCTAACAACACGATAAAACCATAGTAATATCAAGAAAAAATCACAAATCAACACATGAATTAATCAAATCAAAGTTCGAGGTAGGATCCCCTTAAATCCCAACAAATATTTTAGTTTAACTACTCGAATTCAAAGTAAAAATAAACACTTCAATGTTTAAAGGAAAAAAATTAATTAGAAATACTAGATTTGACGAAAAACACGAAGAATGGTGCCCGGAAATCTTTGAATCTTCAATCCAAGAACTTTCTCCAAGATTTTCTCTCCTCCTTGGTTCCTTGGCTGCTGAATGATGTCTGATTTTCGTCCCAATCTCCCTTCCATATCCTCCCCATTCAGAATTAAGGGAAGAAATCGTCCAAAAATCTTTCCAAAATCACAAACGCGCCCGGTCGGACATAAGTTTCCGCCCGGGCGGATGGCTTGCGTAGATCTTGTATTTTACTTTTCCTTTGACGCGCCCAGGTGGACATAAGTTTCCGCCCGGGTGGATGACTCTCACAAAAACACCTTTTCATCACACCTTGTAGGCGCCCGGGCGGATATAAATATGCACCCGGGCGGATGACTCTCGAATTTCACCCTTTTATTTTCAGTTTCTTCACGAATCACCTGCGTTTTTAACCAATGGCCTTATGAGCAATAAGAAAACATAAACCATGACAAAATAACACAAAATGCATGCAATCTAAATGATAAATGCAACACAATGGGACATCACCTGACATGAAAAACAAGTAAAAACCACCTATATCAACCCCCCGATACTATCCTTTTGCTCGCCCTAAAGCAAAACAGGTGACAAGACAAAATGGAATATAACACAACGTAGCTCGACAATGACTTCATAGTCATCAAGTAGCCTCAGCGAAACTCAACATATTCCCTTGTCCATCAATGTAAAAGCACAACTCTTCGCACTTCCCTTGGTCTAGACATTGTTTCAAATAAAACCTCAACGTGTATGTGTGTGTCGTTAGTCCTAGCATCATAAATGACAGAGGGATCTATTCTCAACCATTGTCATATATTTAAATCAGCCGGTTAGTGTAAATCTTACTCTCCTTTATTCCTCTGCACTTAGTAACCACCAGCAGCAGTATTTTTTTCTTTTTCTCTCTTTTTTTGACTAAATTGGAATACAGTAATAAAAGGACTATATTAGAACCTTTCATTTCAGATTCAAAAAATGTTTTACATTTTTCGCCAGGAATAAGATTTCATTTCTTTATTCGGCTCTTCAACACCTTACATCTCCAAATTTCACTACAAGAAAAAAGGCGAAAGAAAAACGGTTTATAACCGTTGTCGTAGGTCAAAAAAACTGTTGTTAAAGCCAGTGTTGTTAAATGGTGCGCTCAAAGACAACGGTGAAAAACCGTTGTCGTAGACATCAAAGACGACTGTGAAAAACTGTTGTCGTAAGTATTGTAAAACCGTTGTTAAAGGCACTGTGGTTAAAAGGGTGCGCTCAAAGACAACGGTGAAAAACCGTTATCGTAGACGTCTAAAGACGATAGTGAAAAATCGTTGTCGTCGCTTTGAAAAATCGTTGTAAAACAAAATTTTGCGACGGTTGTTCTAAACAACAACGTCGCTAATTTACGACGGTTTTTCTTATGAATGTCGTCGCTAATTAGCTACGGTTTTTGTTATGATTTCCGTCGCTATTATTTTTCGTAAAATAATAAAAAACCCTCATCCTAACAAAAAAACTAACCAAAAAAAATAAAAAATTTATGGTTAAAATTTTATAAACCTAACAAAAAAACTAACAATCTTACTAAATTAATATATTTATAATTTTTAACTTAAAATAGAAGTTTAAGGAAAATTGTGGACAAATCGGGGAAGAAAAAAGAATTTGAAAAGTGAAACTGACTAAGGAAATTACTTAGGTGTGTGAATAAAATGACTAAGGACGCGGATATTTATAGACAGAGTGCGACGGTATTAGAGTAAACCGTCGCTATGAGCGACTACTGTAATAGAACCGTCGCTATTTGTGTTGGTTAGCTACATCGTCGCGATGAGCGACGGTTTTTTAAACAACCATCGCACACATTAACTTAGCGACGGTTTTTTTGTCGCTAATTTAAAACGTCAAGAATTTAAAAGTGCGACGGTTTTACGAATCGGCGCTAAATTAATCGACGACGGTGTCCTAGACACCGTCGCTAATTTTAGCGACGAACAGGCTAGAACTGTCAAATTTAGCAACGGATTTTTTAAAACCGTCACTAAATTTAAATTAGCGACGGTAATTTTTATAACCTTCGCTAAATATTAACATATTTTTTAAAAAAAATTAGAAACTATGACAACGTTTTTTCAAAAACTGTTGTCTTTAACCAAATAAAACACTAAGAAACGACAACGTTTTAAAAAACCGTTGTCGTAGTTAAAAAACCACCCGAAAGACAACGGTTTACAAAAACCGTTGTCTTTGACCCTTGACAGAATCGTATATAGACAACGAGGTTTTTGAAAAAACGTTGTTGTAGCCAAAAAAACCATCCAAAAGACAACGGTTTTTAAAACCGTTGTTGTAGCCGAAAAAAATCGCTCATAGACAATGGTTGTTAAAACCGTTATTGTAGCCCAAACAAAAAAACTCTTAGATAACAGTTTTTAAAAACAGTCGTTGTAACCCAAAAAAAACGCTCATAGACAACGGTTTTTTTTAAAACCGTTGCCGTAGACACATCAAAGACAACGGTTTTAAAAACCGTTGTCTATAAGCGGAGTTTTTTAGGCTACGACAACGGTTTTTGTTAAAACCTTTGTTAAAAGTAAATAGACAATGCTTTTAATAAAAATCGTTGTCATATGAGTGTTGTTGATTGAAAATTTTCTTGTAGTGTTTAGTCAGGAATATGATTTCATTCATTTATTAGGCTCTCGCACACCTTACATCTCCATCGTTCTCTTTTTTAGCGCTACTGATAGATACCTCGATTCAAGAGAATATCGTCAAGTTCAATTTACACCTTCAAACATCTTCGTTCCCTACTTTAGTTTTAAATTTTCACCATCTTATCATGCATGCTTCTAGTTCTAACATTCATGCAAAGAAGATTCAGCATTTTAAATGAAACTTCATGTCTTTACCACAGTATGTGCTAAAGGAATGCGATTATACGACAGACAGGGCATGTCTAATCACCCCTTAATCATCATTGGCTAAGAAGTACTACTTCTAACACTGTCGGCTGACACACGCCAATGCAAAACGACTAAAACTAAATTCCAACAAATATAACCAACAAAACACCAAAAAATGAACACACGAAACAACCCTCATCCACCCCCAATACTAAAGTCGAGCAGTGTCCCCAATGCAACATACGATAGAAAAAGAGAACAAAATAGATGCAAAATGACCTAAGCATGCAACAGAAACAGAAATAAACAAAAGGATTTAAACGAAATGCAAGAAATAAAAAGAAGGGACATAAGTGACTCCCCTCTCAAAGATCATCCTCCTCGTGCGCCTATGGGGAATGACACCAGCTTCCGGCTCTGGTACATCAGCATAGTGAAACTGAAACGGTGGCGGGAAAGCTGGCATGGGTGGTGGCAGAAGGGCGGGGTCAATACCACTGTGGTTCAGGGAAATACGCAGCATGGAATCAGTAGCAGTCTGATATGTCTGACTCACAGCCTGCCACTATAACTGATGGTCAGCGAATGCCGCAAATTCGTCCATCCGGTCCTGAAGAAGGAGACGTTGAGGTCGCGGGGCCGGTGGTGGGGGCTGCTGTGGCAGTGTATCGAAAGTCAAGCCGTCCCAAATAGGGCCAAACTGTGGGAAATCCTTCCTCCATACTGGCATTTTCTGTAGCCAGCTAGCGTCTTCAAGTGCCTTGGTCGGTGGCAACCATTCATCATCATCCTAAAAAATGACCCCAGCGCCCGCACACAGTTCGGTGATAATGTGGGAAAAGAATAATGCGACATTCGGATTGTGGATACTCAGTATGATTTGTGAATGAATATTTTTCCCCAATTGATTGGCATGTGAGTTATCATTGCGTAAAGCAATAGCCCTCTCTCCCTCTGTACTTCGCTAGTGTGCCTGACTGGCATCAATCGTGTGGCCAAAAATGCATACCACATCGCAGCCGAGACTAACAAATATTTTTTGGCGAAAAAAGTGTATGATCCAGTTGTCTTCCACGGAGACCTCGGATTGCAGATTCTGCGCATCATCGGGTCTAAGTCGGGTTCTGCTGCCCATGCCACATATACTGAATCATCCACAGTAGTGGTCTCAAGCACCATATTAATTTCTACCGAACTGAAATCTACCAGGTTTCCTCTCACAAATGCTTTACTATCGCACTTCTCAGCCGCATTAGCATAGAATTCCCTCACCATCGGTGCCACCGCGGCTTGCGGTTGGCTACAAAATTTTCCTCATCTTCTATTCTCAATTTGATTTATAATAAATATGTATTGCACAAGCTGGAAACCACATTCTCGAAACAGAGCTCGATGTATTTTCGCATGTTCATAGTGTTCCCCAGCAGCATTACTCACAAATAACTGGGAATTATGAGATGATGACGAAGAAGCATCGACTTACCAGAGCTTTCTTAGGTGCCATCGTTTATGATTTATGAAGAACAAGAAGCCCAGAGTAGGAGGCGTGTTGCCGGAAGAATAAGGTGGCCGGAAGCCTCAGCGGTGGTCGAATATCGCAGATGTGGCCGGAAAATTTCAGTGGTGGCCGGAAAAATCACTTCTTGACGCTTGGTGAAGGTGATGACCCACGATTTGACCTGAAATCTGCACAAAACAAGCTATTTGAGTTAGATTTGAGTGAGGAGGAGCGGAAAAATTGAAGGGGGCGGCTAGGTTCGAGTGGGGAGAAGAAAAGAAACTGGACTTTTAAAAAGTTTCGCGAACCGCACGGGCGGACCTAAGCTTCCGCTCGGGCGGATGTGTTGTGGCTTTCAGAAAATTAAAAATTATAGGGCGCGCCGCGCCCGGACGGAAGCTTCATGGCTTTTCATTAATTTCTAGTAAAAGGAGCGCGCCCGGATGGACATAAGTTTCCGCCCGGGTGGACGACTCTCGAATTTCTCCCTTTTATTTTCAGTTTCTTCACGAATCACTTACATTTTCAACCAAGGGCCTTATGAGCAACACAATGTGTAAGGCCCGAGAAATTTATCCTGTTAATCTCGAATGATTTGGCGATAATTATTATAATCTATTGGTAATTGAAATGTGTTTATAGACGGAACGGATCACACCGGGAGAGCCGAAAGAAGATTTGACATTATGTGCGAGGAGGAGCCCTCGCGCATGTGCATGACCCTGCCGGGCGCATATGCGCGAGGTAGACAGAACATTGCGCGCACATGCGCAGTTGGAGGCGCGCATATGCACGAATGGTGGTTTGCCGAGACAGTATGTCTCGCACATCTTCGCGGCTTGTGTGCGCGCATATGCGCGAGCAATCCAGTAGCAAAACATTCGGGCAGAACTTCCGGTTTCTAGTAAAAGGAGCGCGCCCGGATGGACATAAGTTTCCGCCCGGGTGGACGACTCTCGAATTTCTCCCTTTTATTTTCAGTTTCTTCACGAATCACTTACATTTTCAACCAAGGGCCTTATGAGCAACACAATGTGTAAGGCCCGAGAAATTTATCATGTTAATCTCGAATGATTTGGCGATAATTATTATAATCTATTGGTAATTGAAATGTGTTTATAGACGGAACGGATCACACCGGGAGAGCCGAAAGAAGATTTGACATTATGTGCGAGGAGGAGCCCTCGCGCATATGCACGACCCTGCCGGGCGCATATGCGCGAGGTAGACAGAACATTGCGCGCACATGCGCGGTTGGAGGCGCGCATATGCACGAATGGTGGTTTGCCGAGACAGTATGTCTCGCACATCTTCGCGGCTTGTGTGCGCGCATATGCGCGAGCAGTCCAGTAGCAAAACATTCGGGCAGAACTTCCGGCGCATATGCACGGGGCTTAGGCGTGCATATGCGCGCGTCATGCAGAACAAGAACAAGCCACTTGCCTCTATTATGTGCAACGTGTATATATATATATATTTATATATATATATATATATATATATATATATATATATAAATATATATATATATATATATATATATGTATATACAAGCAATTCTTTACTCAGAATCGAGAGAGGAAAAGCTGAGGGAAGCTTCATAAGAGATTTAAGTTACGAGCAACCCGTCCGTCTGATTTTGAATCCGACTACAACACAGAGTTCCTAGCGACGACAGCTTCAACAGGACGTAAGTTTTGTTACGTTTAGATATCGTTTGAAATTATGATCTGGTCAGAATTGAATAAGAATCATATATGGTGTTTCTGATATAGTAGACATCGTATATTTGAAGTCAGATCGAAGAACAGACTGATTATATAATTTTTATGAATTTTTAGAGTTGATTCGATTATGGTTATACCGATTTGATATCAAAATTATGTTGTTATCGATTATGAGATATTGGAATTGATATCTGATTTATACTGTATTGCTGGGTATATTGATATTATTCAGAATTGGACCAGATGAGTTGTTGATTCGAATATACTAATATTGTATTGTCGGTATTGCGAGACTGTACAAAATTGAGACTATGATTTGTATTGATAGCGATTAAGATTCGTATTATTATATCTGTGATGTTGAGATTAAAGGGCTATCAAGACCGTATTGTTATCCCGTCGAAACATCAGTAGATTGATTTTGATCAAATTCAGTAGTGATTGAGATTACATTGTATGTCGTTGACATTGATCAGATTATGTATTGATTTGAGTATTGATCAATACAAGTTTTGAATTGTGTGATACATTGACACCGTCTACTCGATATTGTCATTTTAGATTTGATATGGACAAATTTGACTTCGAGACTATGACTTCGTCAGATCGAGAATAAAAAGGTATAAGTCAATTTCGTATTGGGAGATCGACTCAAGTAGGATATACTGGGGTTTCCCTAAATCACATACTTATTGTTATTGTATGCATTGATTTGATTATTATATGCTGTTCTATTGATTTGTAGGAAGCATGTATTAGATGAGTATTAGATGAGTAATCTTGTGACAGAAGTGCCTGATAATGGTGGGATCGTCACGGGCACATTGCACGATGTCACATGACATTTTATTGGCGATAGTGCCAAAGTCTGTCACCAGATGATTGGCTATCGATGTGGATAGAATTGGAGTTTCTTCTATTACTGGTGATCGATACCATATCGATGTGGATAGAATCTGAGTTCTTCTATTACTGGTGATCGATATGGAATGCCAACGTCTGGAAACCGGGATCCCTAGACTAGGAATGAGTCTAGTCTTAGATGTGGAGTCACGAGTATGATTTATAGTTTGATATTGATTCATGTTTCTGATTGCGATTCATGTTATGAATATATTTTTCATGCTTTTATTTCTGTTATATGAAATGCATGTTTCGTTGATTTTTACTGGGAATATAACTCTCACTGGAGTTATCCGGCTGTTGTCTTGTTTGTATGTGTGCATGACAACAGGTGGGACAGGTTCAGGGTCAAGGAGATGAAGAGAGATCGTGATTTGAGTGGAGACTACGGACTTTAAATAGAATAGGATTTGGACACTTGATGTCTAGTTGTTAAACCTTGGTTTGAATAAATGTATGCTCTACAGGACTCGTACCTTAATTTATACTGATATGTATAATAAATTAATGCCATTACGTTCCGCATGTAATATTGTATTTTTTTAAAAAAAAATTTAGATCCTGATTATTATAATTGATCAATTAGTCCCAAATATGATTAAAAATCGAATTAGCGTTTGGGTCCCCACAACAGGTGGTATTAGAGCATTAGGTCCTAGAAAAGTAAGTTCCTTAGACTGAGATAGAGGAGAGTGAGCAGGGTAGAATGAGTTTTCTTTCCTTGCATGTGAGTGCTAGCATGTGATTTATTTTATTGTTGAATTACATTTTGTATGCTAGCATGATATTATGTTTTACTGCTTTTGACTACCTGTTACCTGAACATCTGAGATGATTTGGTAAGATGTAATATTTTAAAAGGGGTCATAACCAATTCTTGATCAGAGGTAAGCTGATCAGAAAGGGACTGAGACGGATTTGTCTCATGTGATTGATAATTCTGGTGATTATCAGATATACCCCCTAGAAGAATTCCAGAACGAGGTTGTACTTCGATTGACCAGATGGATGTGTCAGAAAATCCGATGGAAACAATGATGAAGAAGTTTCAGTCGTTTCAACCGCCAATTCTAAAGGGTACTGAGATGCCAGTTGAGTGTGAGAATTGGCTAGAAGACATAGAAAAGTTGTTTGAATTTCTTGGGCTCATAGATGATTGTAGAGTTTAACTAATCGGGCACAAGTTACGGGAAGTCGCAAGGAGTTGGTGGCTGGTAACTAAAGAAGCCTTAGAACAGCGTGGTCCAGTGATTACATGGAAAATTTTTAAAGTAGAATTCTATCAAAGATTCTTCCCCGTATCATACAGACAGGATAAAAGTGCAGAGTTTGTAAATCTAAGACAGGGTCCGTTGAATATTGATGAGTATTTGACCCAGTTCTTCACCTTGCTACATTTTGCCCCTCACGTGGCTAGAAATGATGCAGCTGTGTTTGATCAGTTAATCCAGGGATTGAATCCGGAGATACGTACATTGGTAAATGTGAAACAACCGAATAACTTTGCTGATACTCTGAACAGAGCCAGAAGAGCAGAAACAGTTCTGATGAGACAAAAGAACGCTTCGTATATTCTTCCAACACCGAGACCACAACCACTGCCTCCCAGAATCGAGATTGGTAGTAGCAGTAGAGGAAAGAAAGAACCGTTGAAAGCTCGAAAGAAACAGTTCAAGAAGTTAGGAAGCGGTTCATCTAGCTCCAGTGGTTCTAGCCCAAGTTATACTGGAGTTTATTGCAGAACTTGTGGAGGGAGACATCCCACGGAGCAATGCCAGGGAGTGACTGGTAGGTGCAATATCTGTATACAGCGGGGACACTTTGCTAGAATCTGTCCACAGAAAGATTCCCGAAGATCTCAGGGAGCAGAATCATCGGATTATGGTGACCGGGGGACAGACCCAGGATGCACTTGATGATATACTGATAGGTAACTGTTCTTTTGCGATTATTTAGCTTGTGTATTGATAGATACTAATGCATGCCCTACGATTATTTTTGAATGAATTACATTGATAGATGCTTGATCTGTTGGGTCTGTATGTACTGTAGTTGTGATTTCTTTACCTTTTGGGGGAAAGGCTGATATCAGTAAATTCTGTAATATATTGTATACTGCAGTAGAATGAGAATGAGATCGAGGTAGACTGTGTGTACTTATGTTGTCTGATTTTGACTACATTACTGATATTGATATATTGAACAAGTACTGAGTTGCAGATTCTTGCTAGGAGATGGTAAGATTCGGACCTGAAATGGCCGATGAACGAATGATATACGGTAACGATTCTCGATTTTTACTTCCTTGAATATCCGTATTATTTATGACTCGATGATTATCGAAAGGAATGGAGTAATTCCTTATGTATTCAGTTGATTACTGAAGTTGAACCTATCAGGGACTGATTTGTTAATAGCAGAAGAGTTGCTATAGTTTTCAGATGAGATTTCAGGTTGCCTTATATCAGGGAGAATGATTTCAGCCTTGATTCGATACAAATTACTGGTTTCATTTTAGAATTCCGTATAGAATGATACTGATTGAATCGAAAGAATTGAAAAGTCAGTTAGAAGATTTACTGCCTGAGAGTTAGAATTACATCTGATTATGTGTTTCTCTGGGAAATACTTCAGTTCTGTTTATAGGTTGATAAATCCTGTGTTCAGAGATATTCTGATGATTTTATGCTCCTTGTATCTATGATATCTTGATATATTCGCAGTGAATGATTGATTGAATCGACTAGTTGAAATTGTATTTAATATTCTGGGAACTGAGATTGCTGTATACAGAATTATTTGGATATGAACCTTGATTGCAACAGATTGTATTTAAAGTCTGTGATATCTGAAGATAGTATACTGATTGATTGTAGCACAATTGAGACCGTGATCAGTGGCTAAGAACGATATTGAAAATGGCAGAACTTCAGAAATATCAGAAATGTCAGAAATTGAGTTTTATGCGTTTACTAGATTAGTATAAATGATTGATATTTCGACTCCGATCCGATATTATTATTATTCTGAATTCGTGTTTGATACTGATTATTATGAACCGTTGAGATTATATACAGTTCAGAAATTTGATCAGATTGTTCAGAATTTGATTTGGATAGTCAGAACAGAGTATCAATCAGAATACCAGGTAAGTAATACTTTATTTTATATAATTAGCTGATTTGTTTGTGCCGAATAATTCGAATCTGAAATGACAGATAGGGTCAGAAGCGCACAGTAGTGGATTCATTATTATTCTGGTGACATGAAATGCATAATAATTTGAATAGACAGTTTTGATATAAATAGATAAAATCAGTTATGACAGAATTTGTATTGAAATGTTTGAATCGCTGAAAGATGAAGACAGAAAGATAGAAACCCAAAGATTGGTTATATAGATCATTGATTCTCGAATAGAAATGGGAGTACATTTCTATGGGTTTCGTAATGAAACCACCGAAATCTTTTTAAGATTGTGATGCGATGTGATTGTTATAAATAGATTGCGTGAATCTGCATATATTATTTGTATATGAACACTTATGGATATGACCAGTCGATGAAGATTTATGTCAGAAAAGAGGATATATTGTACTGAATGCCAAAGTTGATTATATCAGACTGATTTTCGTTTGATTTTGTACTTTTGGCACATTATACAATAAACTCTTTCACTTATCGTAATAAATAGACAGATAGTTGGAGCAACTATCCTGAAACTGGAGGATATCCAGGAACTGTAGTGCTGAATTTTAGTACTAGTTGATACGATATGTTGTCACCTTGTGAATGATTATACAACAATATCTATCAGATGAGTATTGAAATAGCTTTAGTCCAGGTATTTTACTGTAAGAATGGTAGATTTCCTTCGTATGAGAATAATATCTCCGAGATACCTGAGATCGGATTTGATAGAATCAGAAATCTGATAAAGAAAATGAAACTGATTTAGAAGAAAATAAAGACAGCTCAGAATAAATAGACTGAATATGTCGACGTCGGATGATGACTGTTGATATTTGAAGCTGAAGATTGAATCTAACCCTGATTGAAATTATCAAATTAATAAGAGATATTAATGTGGATTTATTATGAGCTGTTGATGGGTATATACGGATGTTTTATAGCTAGTATTGTGAAATTAATTATGTTAGAGCTATTTCAAGTAGTATGATAAGATTATACTTCTTGAATGATTATTCCAGAGTAGAATCAGGGATTCGTGAATGAAAGATATTTCAGGATGAAGAATATTCCGCTGTTGGAAGTACCGTATAGACATCAGGGCATCAAACAGGCTACCTGAAAGACTGAATCTGATATGAGATAGCGATGTTCAGAATTATTACACTGAAAGGAGTTATGATTGATTCTGTTATACATTTCTTTCCTTGTCGGACTTGCTACCTGATTGGATTGCTTGTAATTTCGGGAACGAATATGAATTGATTACCTTTGATTTTTGGAATGATTGTTTATGATTTCAGGGACGAATTCAGATCTTAGGGGGGAGCAATGTAAGGCCCGAGAAATTTATCCTGTTAATCTTGAATGATTTGGCGATAATTATTATAATCTGTTGGTAATTGAAATGTGTTTATAGACGGAACGGATCAGACCGGGAGAGCCGAAAGAAGAATTGACATTATGTGCGAGGAGGAGCCCTCGCGCATTTGCGCGACCCTGCCGGGAGCATATGCGCGAGGTAGGCAGAACATTGCACGCACATGCGCGGTTGGAGGCGCATATGCGCGAATGGTGGTTTTCCGAGACAGTAGGTCTCGCACATATGCGCGGCTTGTGTGCGCGCATATGCGCGAGCAGTCCAGTAGCAAATCATTCGGGCAGAACCTCCGACGCATATGCGCGGGGCTTAGGCGCCCATATGCGCGCGACATGCAGAACAAGAACAAGCCACTTGCCACTTTTATGTGCAACGCGTATATATATATATATATATATATATATATATATATATATATATATATATATATATATATATATATATATATATATATATATGTATGTATGTATGTATATACAAGCAATTCTTTCCTCAGAATCGAGAGAGGAAAAGCTGAGGGAAGCTTCATAAGAGATTTAAGTTACGAGCAACCCGCCCGTCTGATTTTGAATCCGACTACAACACCGAGTTCCTAGCGACGACAACTTCAACAGGACGTAAGTTTTGTTACGTTTAGATATCGTTTGAAATTATGATGTGGTCAGAATTGAATGCAAATCATATATGGTGTTTCTGATATAGTAGACATCGTATATTTGAAGTCAGATCGAAGAACGGACTGATTATATAATTGTTATGAATTTTCAGAGTTGATTCGATTATGGTTATACCGATTTGATATCAAAGTTATGTTGTTATCGATTATGAGATGTTGGAATTGATATCTGATTTATATTGTATCGCTGGGTATATTGATATTATTCATAATTGGACCAGATAAGTTGTTGATTCGAATATACTAATATTGTATTGTTGGTATTGCGAGACTGTACAGAATTGAGACTATGATTTGTATTGATAGTGATTATGAGTTGTATTATTATATCTGTGATGTTGAGATTAAAGGGCTATCAAGACCGTATTGTTATGCCGTCGAAACATCAGTAGATTGATTTTGATCAAATTCAGTAGTGATTGAGATTACATTGTATGTCGTTGACATTGATCAGATTATGTATTGATTTGAGTATTGATCAATACAAGTTTTGAATTGTGTGATACATTGACACCGTCTACTCGATATTGTCATTTTAGATTTGATATGGACAAATTTGACTTCGAGACTTCGACTTCGTCAGATCGAGAAGACAAATGTATAATTCAATGTGGTATTGCGAGATCGACTCAAGTAGGATATACTGGGATTTCCCTAAATCACATACTTATTGTTATTGTATGCATTGATTTGATTATTATATGCTGTTCTATTGATTTGTAGGAAGCATGTATTAGATGAGTATTAGATGAGTAATCTTGTGACAGAAGTGCCTGATAATGGTGGGATCGCCACGGGCACATTGCACGATGTCACATGACATTTTATTGGCGATAGTGCCAAAGTCTGTCACCAGATGATTGGCTATCGATGTGGATAGAATTGGAGTTTCTTCTATTACTGGTGATCGATACCATATCGATGTGGATAGAATCTGAGTTCTTCTATTACTGGTGATCGATATGGAATGCCAACGTCTGGAAACCGGGATCCCTAGACTAGGAATGAGTCTAGTCTTAGATGTGGAGTCACGAGTATGATTTATATTTTGATATTGATTCATGTTTCTGATTGCGATTCATGTTATGAATATATGTTTCATGCTTTTATTTCTGTTATATGAAATGCATGTTTCGTTGATTTATACTGGGAATATAATTCTCACCGGAGTTATCCGACTGTTGTCTTGTTTGTATGTGTGCATGACAACATGTGGGACAGGTTCAGGGTCAAGGAGATGAAGAGAGATCATGATTAGAGTGGAGACTACGGACTTTAATTAGAATTAGGATTTGGACATTTGATGTCTAGTTGTTAAACCTTGGTTTGAATAAATGTATGATGTACAGGACTCGTACTTTAATTTATACTGATATGTATAATAAATGAATGCCATTACGTTCCGCATGTAATATTGTATTTTTTTAAAAAAAATTAGACATTGATTATTATAATTGATTAATTAGTCCCAAAGATGATTAAGAATCGAATTAGCGTCCGGGTCCCTACACAATGGGACATCACATGACATGAAAAACAATTAAAAACCAACTATATTACGCGTCTAGGAGGCAGTATATCTGAACGTCTTCCAAGTTCTTAACGTAACCAACATGAATTTAAATCTAAGGTTTCTAATCATGCAACTTCTAAATTTCACTTATCCTTGAGCTTTAAGTATGAATATCAATGTACACCTCTGACCGGATTAAAAAAATAGCAGTGGAAAGTAAAATTTTCTTTAAAATGGAATAAGGATTCAAAATACATTTCAATACTCATAACTCATAATCGATAATAAACACAATCTGATATTCTCCAAATCTGTATAATATCAATCAAATCAATCTGAAAATGATAACAATTTCATACGGCATCTGTTTTTCAATCTGGTTTCGATTGTACGATGATTGTATTCTCAAGAACACATAATATAGATCAAATCATGATTCCCCCAACAATATATTTTTGAATCATGTTGAAAAGAAATCGAACTTACGTCATGTCGAAGCCTTTGACCAGAGGAACACGGAAATAAAGTCGGATCGAAAATCGGATGGGCGGATTTAGCTAAAATCAACAATTTAAGATTCAAGTACTTGAAAATTTCTCCAGGGCTCTCGGTTCTTCTTTCTAACAATTCTGAAGGAATGAATGAATTAATATATATACCATGCATGCCCAAGAAAATGTGGCTCACTTCTTTGTGCAGCACGTCTCGTGCATATGCGCGACCTTCCCCAGCGCATATGCACGAGACCTACTGGTCTCTGCGCATCAAAATCTTCTGCTCGCGCATATGCACACCCTGGCCTACGCATATGTGCGAGACCTACTGTCTCGGCACATAGGAATTTTACATGCTCGCGCATATGCGCGCCCTATCTCGTGCATATGCGCAAGGTCTTCTGTCATGCTCGTTCATATGCGCGCCTCTTCTCGCGCATATGCGCAAGGTGTTCTGCCCTTGCACATACAAATCATACTCCATTATTTTCCCACGTGTTTCCTCGGTATGTTCCTTTCCTAATCACGTCAATTTATCAATTAAATAATTTCGGATTAACAGAATAAACTCTCGGGCATTACAATCCACCCAATCTAAAATCTGATTTCGTCCCCGAATCACAGGAAATCAAAGCAGATAAGGTAGGAAATATATAACAAAAGCTAAACAGGAAACTTACATCAACGAAACAACTCTGGGAATTTCCGTCTCATGTCTGATTCCGTCTCCCAAGTTGCTTCTTCAATGCCATGAAGACTCCACTGAATTTTTACAAGCAGAATAGTATTCAATCTGAGATGTTTTTCTTTACGATCTAGAATCTGAATCGGTTTCTCAAAATAACTCAGAGTCTTATCAAGTTCGGCCTCGTCTGGCTGAAGAATATGAGAAGCATCAGGAAGATATTTCCGCAATAAAGATACATGAAAGACATCATGTATTCCAGATAACGATGGAGGTAATGCGAGTCGATAGCACGATCTCCTATCTTCTCGAGAATCTTGTACTGCCCAATATATCGTGGAGACAACTTTCCTTTCTTTCCAAATCTGAAAACGCCTCTGAAAGGAGAAATCTTCAAAAATACTCTGTCTCCCGCCTCAAATACCAATGGTCGTCGTTGAAAATTGACATATTTGGCCTGTCTGTCTTGAGCTTTCTTCATTCTCTGCCAAATCAGTTCACTTTTTTAGTCATATGTCAGATCATATCAGGTCCAATCTCAGGTACCTCGGAGATATCATCCCAATAAAAAGGGGATCTACACTTCTTGCCATACAACGCTTCAAACGGAGCCATCTCTATACTCGTGTGATTTTTGTTGTTGTACGAAAATTCACAAAGTGGTAAAGA
The DNA here is from genome assembly GCF_022965805.1 of Primulina eburnea. Lineage (NCBI taxonomy): Eukaryota > Viridiplantae > Streptophyta > Magnoliopsida > Lamiales > Gesneriaceae > Primulina > Primulina eburnea. The sequence goes on from NC_133107.1 coordinate 14,268,087, forward strand.
ATCTTGCCAACTAGTGCCAAAATTTAGCACTACAGCTCGAAGCATATCTTCCAATTTCTGGATAGTCCGCTCAGACTGTCCGTCTGTCTGTGGATGATATGCAGTACTCAAATGCAATTTCGTACCTAGAGCTTGCTGCAAACTGTGCCAAAAGTGTGAAGTAAACCGAGGATCACAGTCTGATACAATCGACTTCGGCACTCCATGCAATCTGACCACTTCTCTGACATAAATCTCTGCCATCTGGTCATGTCTGTACGTCATCTTGTATGGAATAAAACATGCTGATTTGGTTAGTCTGTCAATCACGACCCAAATCGCTTCACAACCTCTGGACGAACGTGGTAGCTTCGTCACAAAATCCATGGAAATGTTATCCCATTTCCATTCAGGAATAGATAAGTTGGAACAGACCTCCTGATTTCTTTCTTTCTGCTTTCACCTATTGGCAATTCAAACATCTGGAAACAAAATTTGCAATATCTGATTTCATCTATTTCCACCAATACTGTTTCTTCAGATCATTGTACATTTTTTTACCACCAGGATGAATACTGAGTTGACTACTGTGCGCTTTTGACAGAATCTGCTGTTTCAAATCTGAAACATCTGGCACAACAAGACGATTATTCACATATAACACATTATTACGAACCTGATACTCTGATCGATGCCCTGATCTGACCATCGCAATCGAATTTTGAATATTCTGATCAACTTTTTGTGCTTCTTTGATTTTCAAAATCAGATCTGGTTCGACTTGAATGGCATAAAGTCGCAAAGGTTTACAATCTGTTTCAAATACTAATCCAGACAAACAGCAATCTTTAATCAAATTTGAAACACCAATCGTCGATAAGAATAAAGAACATACCTTTCGACTCAGTGCATCAACTGCTCCATTTGACTTTCCCAGGTAGTATTTGATTTCACAATCAAAATCTTTCAATAAATCAAGCCATCTTCGTTGTCTCATATTCAGTTCTGACTATGAAAATAGATATTTCAGACTCTTGTGATCAGAATAGATTTCAAATTTCTCCCCATAAAGGTAGTGTCGCCAGATCTTCAATGCAAGTACGATGGTTGCCAATTCAAGATCATGAATCGGGTTGCGAGTCTCATGCGACTTTAATTGTCTCGAGGCATAAGCAATCACATGTCCTCGCTGCAACAGAACACAACTATGTCCTCTGTGAGAAGCATCACAATTCACAACAAAATCACCAGTACCTGATGGAATAGTCAACACCGGAGCACTGGTTAATCTCTTCTCCAGCTCTAGAAAACTGGATTCACACTCTTTTGACCAAACAAACGGTGCATTCTTTTGAGTTAGTTGAGTAATCGGTTTATCAATACTGGAAAAATATTTGATAAATCTTCGATAGTAGCCTGCTAAACCCATAAAACTGCGTATCTCTGGCACTGAAGTCTGTCTAGGCCAAATGATCACGGCCTCAACCTTAGTAAGATCAACAGAAATACCATTTTCAGATATAATATTCCCCAAAAATACAACTTGTCTCAGCCAAAATTCACATTTGGACAGTTTTCCATACAGTTTCTCAGATCTCAGGATATTCAATACAACTCTCAAATGTTCAGCATGATCAGTCATATTCTTTGAATATATCAGAATATCATCGATAAAAATAATCACAAAGTCATCTAGATACTTCTGAAATATGCGGTTCATCAAACCCATAAATACAGCTGGAGCATTCGTTAAACTAAATGACATGACTATAAATTCATAGTGACCATACCTGGTTCTGAAAGCTGTCTTTGATATATCAGAATCTCTGACTCTCAGCTGATGATATCCAGATCTCAGATCGATCTTGGAATAAACAGATGAACCCTACAACTGATCAAATAAATCATCGATATGAGGCAAATGATATTTATTCTTTACCGTAGCCTTGTTCAATTGTCAATAATCAATGCAAAGTCTCATTGAACCATCCTTAATTCTGACAAATTGTACTGGAGCACCCCAAGGAGAAACACTCGGTCTGATTTAACCATTGGCCAGTAAATCTTCTAACTGCTCTTTAAATTGTTTCAATTCAATTGGTTCCATTCTCTATGGAGTTTTTGAGATAGGAACTGTATCTGGTATCAATTCAATACTGAAGTCTATCTCACTAACTGGAGGCAAACACTGAATCTCATATGGGAAAACATCAGCAAACTCACATACCATTGGAAAATCTGCCAATGTAGGGCTCGATTTCAGTACATCTACTGAATACACAAGGAATCCCTCTACTCCTTTCTATAATAATCGAGTCATAGATAACGCAGATATCAAAGGAATTCGCAATCTGGAACCCTTACTGTAAAATGTCCATTCATCAGCCATTTCAGGTCTGAATCTCACAATTTTCTGGAAACAATCTATGGTAGCTCTGTACTTGATCAGCATATCAATACCGATAATGCAATCAAAATCAGACAGCCCAAGTACAATACAATCTAACTCTATCTTATTGCCATCATACTGCAGTACACAATGTTTAACAGAATTCACTGATATCAAATCTCTCCCCAAAGGTGAAGAGACAGATACTATAGCAGATAATGACTCAATAGGCAATGCATGTGTCAATGCAAATCTTTCAGAAATAAATGTATGAGATGCACCCGTATCAATGAATACATAAGCAGGTTAACCACAAAGAGAACACTTACCTGCAACAACATCATCAAGTGCTTCTTGGGCCTGTTCTTCAGTCAATGCAAACACTCTGGCCTGCTGTCTCGGAGGTTGGCTAACTGTCTGGCTTCTTCCTTGCCTCGGTTGTCATTGAGTAGGTGCTGGCTGGAAAGAGTGAACAGCCGATGATCGTCTATCTTGTTGAGCCACTGATCCAGATGATTCTTCTCCCTGGGATCGTTGAGAAACTCGCTGTGGACAAACTCATGCAAAATGTCCCTGCTGTCTGCAGATATTGCAACTACCAAACACTCTTTTGCATTGCTCTGTGGGATGTCTTCCTCCACAAGTTCTGCAATAGACCCCATTATAACTCTGGCTCTGTCGTGAACCACTGGAGCTAGATGAACTACTACCAGACTTCTTAAACTGTTTCCCTCTGACTTTCAAATTATCTTTCTTTCCAATACTATTACTGTCACTCTCAAATCTGAGAAGGGGTTGGTGGAACTAAGTAGAAGGTTGTTGTTGTTTCGGTGCTGGTGCATCATACGAAGCTCCCTTATGTTAATCAGGCATGATTCAGCTCCTTTTGCTCTATTCAAAGCATCAGCAAAATTATTCGGTCTCCCAGTATTCAACAATGTAAAGATCTCAGGATTCGGCCCATTGATAAAATGATCAGCAACAACTTCATCATTCTCAGCAACATGTGGACCAAATCGTAACAAGGTAGAGAACTTGGCCACATATTCTTCAATATTCAGATTACCCTGTTTCAGGTTGGCAAACTCCGTACCTTTGTCTTTTCTGTACGATACTGGGAAAAATCATTGATAAAATTCAGTTTTAAAGATTTTCCAAGTAATAATTGTACCTCGATGCTCGAACGCTCTCTTTGTCGTAAGCCACCAATTCTTTGCAACATCATGGAACTGGTGCCCAATCAATCTAACTCTTTGCTCATCTGTATAATATAGTGGATCAAACAATAGCTCTCACAATCAACATATGTCTCAGTTCCTTTCAGAGTTGGCGGTTTAAATGACTGAAACCTCTTCAGCAGTGTTTCCAATAGGTGTCACTGTCACATCCATCGGATTATTGGAGGTACTACCCTGTTCTGGTATTCTTCGAGGAGGCATATCTGATTATCAAAAGGGTTAGAAATCAAATCTGACAAATCTGTCTCAGTACTCCTCTGATCATCTTACCTCTGATTAAGAATCGGTTCTGATTCAATCCCAATTATTATACGTTACCAATCAAATCAGATAATCAGGTAAACAAGTATTAAAGCAGTAAAACATGCTGCAATGCTAGCATGTAAAGACAAGGAAGAAAACTCAACCTACCCCGCTCACTAGCTTCTATCTCAGCCAAAGTAACCTACTGCTCTGATGCCACTTGCTGTGGGGACCCGAACCTAATTCATTTTCTTAAATCGTCTTTGAGATTAAGTGGATCAATTAATTGTTACTAGGTCTAAATTTTTTTTAAAAAAAAATACACAAGTGCGCAACATATGATAATCAATCTTATATAAACATCAATAGTAAAAGTACAAGTCTTGTACAAAATATATTCATCTCAGACTAGGGTTCAACAAATATACATCAAGTTTTGAAAGCCAATTCTACTTCTAAGTCAAGATCTCCACTCTAATCTTGATCTCTCAACTTCTTCTCGACCCTGATCCAGTCCCACATGTTGTCATGCACACATACAAACACAACAACAACCAGATAACTCCGGTGAGAATATAATTCCCAGTATAAACAACGTATACATGCATTTCATATATAAAAGCATATACAAAAGCATAGAACAGTTATCAAAAACATGTATCGTAATCTGAAAGATATGAAACGATATAAATTGTAAATAATATTTTGACTCTTAAATCTCTTACTCGACTCTTCTCTAGTCTAGGGATCCCGGTTCTCGGACGTTGGCACATTATATCGAATCTCTGCAATAAGAGTCGATCTACTCCTAAGCACATCGATATAAACCAAACATCTAGTGTCTTGGCACCTCCGCCAAAGACTAGGCACATATGCCCATGACTTTTTCTCGATATCTATCTTCTTTTCTATGCTATTCTATAAGTCAATAGAATAAGCATATAAATACAAAGAATACACATGTATTAAAGCAACAACAAATAAGTATGTGGTTTTGGGAAACTCAAGTCGAATCTAACTCGAGTCACATATTCCTGTTTAACATTGATTTATACATTTCTTTTCTCGGTTTCTGGCTCTGTTCTGTCTTCGAATTCTTCAATAGCAATCTGGAATAACATGTTCGAGAATTACAATATCAAAATACAATTCAAATCAAGACATCTCAATCTTATCAAATTCTGACGGCATAACGGTACAATCTCGAAATACCAGCAGTACAATATCAACAGATACAACTCATAACTCATAATCGATAATAAACACAATATGATATTCTCAAAATCTGTATATTCTCAATCAAATCAATCAGAAAATGATAACAACTTCATACGGTATCTGTTCTTCAATCCGGTTTCGATTATACGATGACTAAATTCTCAGGAACACATAATATAAATCAAATCATGATTCCCCAAACAATATATTTTCGAATCATGCTGAAAAAAATCAAACTTACGTCCTGTCGAAGCCTTTGACGAGAGGAACACGGAACTAAATTCGGATCGAAAATCGGATGGGCGGATTTTGCCAAAATCAAAAATTTAAGATTCAAGTACCTTAGAATTTCTCCAGGGCTCTCGGTTCTTCTTTTCTAAAAATTGTAAAGGAATGGATGAATTAATATATATACCATGAATGCCCAAGAAAACATGGCTCGCTTCTTTGTGCAGCACGTCTCGCGCATATGCGCGACCTTCCCCGGCGCATATGCGCGAGACCTACTGGTCTCTCCGCATCAAAATATTCTGCTCGCGCATAGGTGCGCCTTGGCCCCGCGCATATGCGCGAGACCTACTGTCTCGGCACTTAAGAATTTTACATGCTCGCGCATATGCGCGCCCTATCTCGTGCATATGCACGAGGTCTTCTATCATGCTCGCGCATATGCGCGCCTCTTCTCGCGCATATGCGCGCCGCGCGAGGTGTTCTGCCCTCGCACATACAAATCATACTCCATTCCTTTCCCACGGCTTTCCTCGGTCTGTTCCTTTCCTAATCACGTCAATTTATCAATTACATAATTTCGAATTAACAGAATAAAATCTCGGGCATTACAGACTTGAGATTTGAAGATTGAGCTGCAGAAGCTGGCGGTGGCACAACCTATATAGGACCCTTGCTCTGATAACAAATGAAACGTCTACTTATTTTAAAATCCTACTGAAATTGTTTTTATGCTATGGCCGAAACAATGCCCATATAAAACTATAAATTGGAAAACATACATTTTGGAAAATCATCACACTGCTGAATAAAATAACTGCAGTTAAAATTATTAAAAGAGTAACCAAACTAAACAATTTACCTTTTAAAAATATAAAACGTCCAGCATATAAAAATCTGTCAAAAACCCTCAACAAAATAAATTCATCAATCAATTAAAAACTGTTTAAACGTGTTCCCATAAAAGCATATTGTTGCGGAAGAAAACAAGGTCCTCAGGTTAACGTGCGCCACCATCTCTGCCCGTTCAATCATCATCACCTACAGCCTCCACATCAATAAGATCCTCTGCATCATTCACACCTAGTGAGTCTAAAGACTCAACACACCTATAACATTAATAGCAAGTACATATACATGGCACACAACAGTGAAAAATACTGTAATCAACATACCTTTCGTAAGCTTAAAAAGCGTAAATGTAAACATGTCATATGAAATCATAACATGTCAAAACAACATCATTCATCATAATACATCATTTCATTTGGTGAATTCAGTTCATTAGTTGTGACTGTCGTACATCATTCATCATTTACAATGGATCCATCATATATAGAACTGTAGTAGCCCGAATCCCAAATTGGGTAATTAACGGAGTAATGGTGATTAAGAAGGTTTAAGGTGTAATTTTGACCGAGTCATGATCGGACGGACCGAAGATGGTTCGGAAGCACCGAAGAGTTCGTAAGGTCCGAAGTGAGTTCGGTGGATCCGATCATGAGGTGTCAAGAGTTGATCGACACGTGGGAGTTCGGACGTTCCGAAGTGTAGGTTCGGTGGATCCGATCATGAGGTGTCAAGAGCAGCTGGACACGTGCATGTTCGGACGGTCCGAAGTGTATGATCGGAGGATCCGATCATGAGCTGTCAAGAGCCAATGGACACGTAGCGTTCGGACGTTCCGAAGTGGTGTTCGGAGGATCCGAACATGGCCTATAAATAGTGGTCGGATTTCCTCATTTTGACTCGCCAATTCAGAGAATTCCATAGCATTTCAGTCGTTTCTGACAGGTTCTAGTCTTGTTCCGAGATTTGGGCACTAGCGGGGAGCTGCTGGTCTTGTAGCAGAGCTGTGCTCTAGTTGGGAGCTAGCGGCATCAGCGGGCTAGCGACGGACGAAGGTTTGGAATTTTATCAGTATTTATCTCAGGATTATCTAGTTAAGTCTGGTAGATAAGTTTAGTGATGGTTTTCACTTGATGAATAGGCTTGGATTAGACCTGTTGTCTGGTTGTTCCAGTGGATTAGGATTGCTGTGATAGAGGTACGAAAGTACTATCCGAGATATCCTGGTTGAGTATACATTCTTATATGTGTTGCATGATTATGTGGTGCATTGATATATGTCATATGATGCATGCTATTATGTCACGTTTATTACTGCACGTTGCATTTCATGTTGAGCCGTATTCTCCTTTGAGATAGCCTTTACTGTTGAGCTGTATCTCTTTCGAGATAAGCTATATCTTGGGGCCGCTCAGCCCTGTCTTGTGGACGCATGGACACCGAGAGTACACAGTGGCCGACGGGTCGGGAGGGCTTCGGTGGTCCGGGACATTTTAGGTCCACGTCTGTCTTGTAGTGGATGCAGTGACCCAGAGGTGTACCGCGCGGCACTATCCACTTGGCGCCTCTAGACTGAGCATTGTTGAGATCCTTTTGTGACTCCTGTTTCTTGACTATCCCGGTATCATGATCATAGCATGTGCATTTCATATAGGTCTGTATACTCATACTTTTGTACTGGGCGTTCTTATCGCTCACGTCCTCGGTTTTGTTTATTCTTGGACACCCCATTCCCACGGGGCAGGCCTCAGGTTGGACAGCTCAGGAGGAGCAGGAGGAGGACGTTGAGTAGCTGGTTGGTTAGTTTATCGGTATTGTTTTGATTTGTTTTGGTTGTATTGGATATTTTATTTTGAGTTATTCTAGACTTCGATTGAGTTGTATAATCGGTATTGTTGTTGACTTTTCCGCTGTTAGCTCTGATTATTGTTAATTAGGTTAATTGCATGCTTAGTTTTTGATTAGTAGGTGATTCTGGAACGGGTCACTACATTTATGGTATCAGAGCATGCGTATGATTTTGGGATATAGATTTCTGTTTTGGGATTTCCGTTGACCAATTTACTAGTTTCCCTATTCTATGTTGTAGCAATGGCTGACCACTTTGGTGACGGGATTAGTCAGGGGAGTGTAGGTCGATGGGGTGATCAGGACGATAGTAGGCGTCATCGTGATCGTGAGCATCGTCATCGTCGGGATGGTCCTAGGCGTTTTGATTTGCATCGTTTCATTCAGATGGGGCCTAAGCCTTTAGTTGGTGGTGAGACTCCCGATGATGCTGAGGATTGGTTAGAGCGCATGGAGAGTTGTTTCGTTTTGTTCATCCTCTAAGCTTGATTTCGAGGACGAAATCGTTTTAAGGGGGGGAGAATGTAGTAGCCCGAATCCCAAATTGGGTAATTAACGGAGTAATGGTGATTAAGAAGGTTTAAGGTGTAATTTTGACCGAGTCATGATCGGACGGACCGAAGATGGTTCGGAAGCACCGAAGAGTTCGTAAGGTCCGAAGTGAGTTCGGTGGATCCGATCATGAGGTGTCAAGAGTTGATCGACACGTGGGAGTTCGGACGTTCCGAAGTGTAGGTTCGGTGGATCCGATCATGAGGTGTCAAGAGCAGCTGGACACGTGCATGTTCGGACGGTCCGAAGTGTATGATCGGAGGATCCGATCATGAGCTGTCAAGAGCCAATGGACACGTAGCGTTCGGACGTTCCGAAGTGGTGTTCGGAGGATCCGAACATGGCCTATAAATAGTGGTCGGATTTCCTCATTTTGACTCGCCAATTCAGAGAATTCCATAGCATTTCAGTCGTTTCTGACAGGTTCTAGTCTTGTTCCGAGATTTGGGCACTAGCGGGGAGCTGCTGGTCTTGTAGCAGAGCTGTGCTCTAGTTGGGAGCTAGCGGCATCAGCGGGCTAGCGACGGACGAAGGTTTGGAATTTTATCAGTATTTATCTCAGGATTATCTAGTTAAGTCTGGTAGATAAGTTTAGTGATGGTTTTCACTTGATGAATAGGCTTGGATTAGACCTGTTGTCTGGTTGTTCCAGTGGATTAGGATTGCTGTGATAGAGGTACGAAAGTACTATCCGAGATATCCTGGTTGAGTATACATTCTTATATGTGTTGCATGATTATGTGGTGCATTGATATATGTCATATGATGCATGCTATTATGTCACGTTTATTACTGCACGTTGCATTTCATGTTGAGTCCGTATTCTCCTTTGAGATAGCCTTTACTGTTGAGCTGTATCTCTTTCGAGATAAGCTATATCTTGGGGCCGCTCAGCCCTGTCTTGTGGACGCATGGACACCGAGAGTACACAGTGGCCGACGGGTCGGGAGGGCTTCGGTGGTCCGGGACATTTTAGGTCCACGTCTGTCTTGTAGTGGATGCAGTGACCCAGAGGTGTACCGCGCGGCACTATCCACTTGGCGCCTCTAGACTGAGCATTGTTGAGATCCTTTTGTGACTCCTGTTTCTTGACTATCCCGGTATCATGATCATAGCATGTGCATTTCATATAGGTCTGTATACTCATACTTTTGTACTGGGCGTTCTTATCGCTCACGTCCTCGGTTTTGTTTATTCTTGGACACCCCATTCCCACGGGGCAGGCCTCAGGTTGGACAGCTCAGGAGGAGCAGGAGGAGGACGTTGAGTAGCTGGTTGGTTAGTTTATCGGTATTGTTTTGATTCGTTTTGGTTGTATTGGATATTTTATTTTGAGTTATTCTAGACTTCGATTGAGTTGTATAATCGGTATTGTTGTTGACTTTTCCGCTGTTAGCTCTGATTATTGTTAATTAGGTTAATTGCATGCTTAGTTTTTGATTAGTAGGTGATTCTGGAACGGGTCACTACAAGAACTGTGGTATCCGGCGACTGTCAAACAACGGTGACAGTATTACCCATCCACTGTACCTAGGCCTCATCATCAGCATTTACATATACATCTTAAGCATTTACATATACTTCGATAACCACAACTAATTCTCATCCTTCAAAACATAATCATTTCCATCACTTATCAAAATCATGCACGTGCATAAATTTTCTTAAAATGACCATTTTTCCCTTGGAAACCCAAAATGACCATTTTACCGCTGGGCCTCTAAATTTTGACCCGAAGCTTATCAAACTCCTTAAAATTCCGAAACATAATTATAAGTAAGTATTCGATGTAAAATCGAGCCTGCTTCAAAACTTAATCGATTCGTTTTATAACTTGGACTGGAGTCCTAGTTTTAACCCAAATCAAATAGAAACTTGACAAAATTTTTCCTAACTCGAACCATGACTCAGACCTCCATGACCAGGATCTAACCCACTTATTTCAGACCACTCAAGACCTAGAAACAAGCCCCAAAAGTTGCTGGAATTCTCCAGCATATGCACACAAATTTTCACAGCTTGAGCGACTTTACGATAAAAAATCATCTCCCTCGTTGCTTATCAGAAAATTACGAATTTTCCATCGAACCGAAGATAATAGATAGTGCTATTCCATAAAAGCAACCTATAAGTCGCAGAATTCGAAATAATAGGGTGTTACAGGTTTTTTGGCACAGAAATTTCACAACTTATGCGGTTTTACGATAGAAATCGTATCTCCCTTGTTTTTTATCAGAAAAATTAAGAATTTGCTCTCAAATCGAATATAACAGAGAGTGCTACAAAAAATATTTGATCACATTTCCAGAAAACCAACTTTTAAGTCACAGAATTCGAAATAACAGAGGGTGACGGGTTTTGTGACACAGAAATTTCAACCGAATACTCAAAATATTGATCGGCCCTCTCCTAAAACCCACAAAGCTTCGAATCTAGCCTTATGACACCATCATTTTCAACGTGAACGTCCCCTTGACAACAAAACTCGGCAGCCCCCTTACACCAAATCAAGAAACGTGAGTTTGTAACAAAAGGAAGCACTTTTCATGTCAAAACTTTTCACAAATGAAACCACATGATAGATTAAGGGATTCCTCAAGAAAGTACATATATATCAACATATAATTGGTGTAAATGATGAGAAAAAGAGATGCATGGCGTGCTTGATGATTTATGAAAGAAAACTTGAAGGAAAGAACGTTGGGGAAGCGCCGGAGGAGCGGGGAGGAGGCTTGCTTGAAAATTGTAATGCACATGGGCTGTTCCCGATTGGGCTTAAGTCCCCTCACGGTTATCCCATTACCCATTACTCATAGAACTTCTCCAGCCCAGACACTGGAGCTTTTGCCTTCCCAGGATTAGAACCCAAGACCTCCTGAACTTATATAGATCTTGGCAGCAATCCTGATACCAGTTGATCTACTAGCTCAACTGGTACTAGGATTGCTGCCAAGATCTATATAAGTCCAGGAGGTCTTGGATTCAACTGGTACCAGGATTGCTGCCAAGATCTATATAAGTCCAGGAGGTCTTGGGTTCTAATCCTAGGAAGGCAAAAGCTCCAGTGCCTGGGATGGAGAAGTTCTATGAGTAATGGGTAATGGGATAACCGTGAGGGGACTCAAGCCCAATCGGGAACAGCCCATGTGCATTACAAAAAAAGGCGCCTTTTTTTTTGTAATGCACATGAGCTGTTCCCGATTGGGCTTGAGTATCCTCACGGTTATCCAATTACCCATTAGTCATAGAACTTCTCTAGCCCAGGCACTGGAGCTTTTGCCTTCCCAGTTAGAACCCAAGACCTCCTGGACTTATATAGATCTATAACGGCCTGAAAATTCATGTTTGAAAATTTGCGGAAAAATTTAAAAATTTTCTTTTTAAAAGAACTAAGGTGCCTCATTCACAAAATAAACTGATAAATCAAGTTTAATGTTTAAAAATAGCAGCGGAATAAATTATTACTCGCAAAAATAACAAGTTAAAGTATCCAACAACTGATAAAAATGTTTGAGCATAAAAATGGCAAGTGCTGTAAATGAGGTCCTCGGGTTCCACTACTGCCGACCCAAACTAGCTCACTGGTCCCCGCCCTCGAACCCGACATCATCAGTACCTACAACAATCAAGTCTAGTGAGCCTAAAGACTCAGCATGCATATATCGTAAATAACGAGTAAATAATATAGTAAAATTTGCATGGGATAAAAATATCATGTCATGAGGCATAATGTGAAAATAACTTGTCATGAGCAATTATAATATGTGCATAACTGAACTGAAAATCATAGTGAAAATGTTTGCTCCTTGGAGCCCTGTGATAAAAAAAAACATGTAATAATTTTCTGTTGAGATTATGGTCTACGCAAGTAGCCCCTGAACTGAACTGAACTGACCGGTAACTGGCGACCGGATTTAATAATGTACGTCTGATCAGACTACTGCCACAGTATACTGGGTGAAACAACTGAACTGACCGGTAACTAGCGACCGGACCGATAACTGGCGACCGGATTTAATAATGCTCACATAACCGGTAACTGACGACCGGTCTGGTAACTGGCGATCGGATTTAATCATGATAGTAAAGTGACCACAAGCAATATCGTATAAATCTCAAAATGAATATTTTGCACGTAATATAATTAACCAACATAATTAAATATGAACAATTTTGATCTTCTTCCATTAAAATCAATTACTTGCGATATTTAAAAATACCTATATGGCTTGATTGAAGAGTGAAAGAAGATATAAACATGCCTTGGTTTGTTTTGACAGAAAACAAACGAAATAACGACGCGACGCGGCGGAGACGGAGTGCTCTTCACTTTCTCACTTTTTCCCTCTTAATCCCTTTAAACCAAGCATGCACAATAATTATTATAATAACGTAAAAATCATAAACGTGATGCATGAACATTTAAAAATATCATGATTTGTGATCAGGGCGCTGCCAGGACAAAAATATCACATCGGGTGTAAAATGACCATTTTGCCCCTGGAAACCCAAAAATTATCGTTTCAACCTTGGACCTCTAAAATTGACCCGAAACTTATCAAACTCCTTAAAATGTCCCAAAACATTTTTAAAAGTATTCCTAGACGTAAACTCGAGCAAAAATCAGAACTTAAACGATTCGTTTTAAAACTTGGACTGGGGTCCCGGTTCTAACCCGAATCAACTCGAAACCTAACCAAATTTTTCCCAACTTCTTGTCATATCTTAAAACACTAAAATGATCCTAAAATTATCACACCCAACTAAAAACTCTCGGCCAAAAATTTCCATCATACCAAACACTCTCGTCCCTACTATCAACCACTCTCTTGTGCACTCAATTCCCAACACCTCACCAACCTTTTTAATACTTTGGTTCACTGATATCCTCACATGTCTAGACCTTAACCACTTAAGAATGAGCCACCACCGAAACCAAGAGACTCCTCTAGAAACCACTTAACCAATCCTACTGCTATGCCAACCCCACGCTGCATAACCAAACCCACGACCACTCACTACCTTCGCTCCACCACAGCGCCAGCAACTCACGGCTCACTCCAGGACCTGTCACGCACCCATGTGGGTCAGCTCCAATGCCAAGGACGAGCCATGCACCGCTGCGACTCGCATTCTCTCGATCTACAACCCAACCGTACGCATGCACGGAGCCTCGCCACTCCATCGCTCACCTGCGCTGCCCCGAGCCTTGCAGCAGCCTTCTCCTCTCCAGCAACTCGGCGCCTACAGACCCTAACAACAAACCGCCACTTGCACATATCACAACCAAAACGTGAGTGATGATAGATGAAAATGCATAACCAAAGCAAAACCGATAAATTCTTGAATAAAGCTGTTAGATCGAAAACTTTTACATGATATAACACACATTTAACCTACATATGGCGTGAATGATACAAGAATGATATTACATGCGTGCCTGATGATGTTTCATGCAAGGGTAACGAAGATCGAACGTGCCAGGGAATTATTCCAGCAAGAACAATTACTGGCCGTAGCCCTTCCGCTGGGGGTGTTGAAAATGAGAGTATGCTGTGGGGATAAGGGGTTTCGGCTGATGGGAGAATAGATTTAGGTTAAATGGGTGTTTAGGAGTTTCATTAAATACTAAATAAATGGTTAATGGGCTTTAAATTATGTAATTAAAAGATTAAAAAGATATGTAAGCCCAATAAGCTTAAAAAAAAGATCATTAGATCCAAACACGCTCCCGAAAAATATTTCGTGTTGGAAATATTTTGAAAATATTAGCCGAACCCTTAAAAAGTCCCCCGATTCGATAAAATTCTCGTACCGTTAAAAATAAAAATATTGCGGGTAAAAATACCCAATAAAATCCCATTTTTTTGAAAATACTCTTAAAAACACCTTAAATTAATTAATAAAAAATAAGTCATGTAATTAAAATAATTTTCCTGATAATTCTCCGAGCTCAGTTCCTCGATCGAGCGCGAAATGCATCTAGAAATCCTAATGCATGAATTATGCCTAAAATGCATAAAAATAATTAAACATAAATTAATGAAATAAACATGCATTAATGCTTAAAAAACAATTAAATAAAATACCAAAGAAGTTTAATAACTTGCATGCATGCCAACTTTATATAATATATTTACTAACATGCTAAATTACCACTTCTTAAATAAGTCTTTATTAACTTATCTCAATACTCCATCTCCAGTCCGGCCACACTTATTTAACTGAAAAGGTAACAATTAAACTACTGCGTAAAATAAATACATTTAAAAAAAAGAATTTAAATACTCATACAATAAAAATCATTTTAATTTTAAATACTAGAATTATGTATGGCTTATACGCAGTCAAATTTACGGGTTCTACAATCCTTCCCCCCTTAAAAGAAATTTCGTCCTTGAAATTTGCTTATCCTCGATAAACAAAAGTTTAGACTCTTAATTCTAGTATCCCAATAATCCACGCTTCTGTTGCGCTACTCTGATAAAATAAGTGTTAACTCGTCCTTACGTCTCCTCAATCCAAATTAAATTTGCCTACCACAATTCTCGTTGCAGATCGCGACTTAAAACGATCCATGGTGGCCTAGTTCTATTTTTCAATAACCTAGAATTTTGACTTATCTCACCATTCCTCCTTCTAGAAATGGATGTCAAAACTTATCGCACCTTACTTTTCTTATACTATACTCGTAATATTCATCGACCTATTATAATAGCATTTATGCAGTTCGACTTAAGAAACCTTTGTACCAAAATTTACTGATCGACTTCTATTATCAGTAGGACGCTTAAAGGTTAAACCTTATTTCATCCTCAGAGTAGTATTAGCCTAGAATATTTGAACCGAATATTTATCTTACGACACCAAACTTACGTAACTTATTATTTACAAGTGCATCCCGGATGTGAAATGGTTGTAAATCTTAAACCTCGAAGAACGTTAATCCATAAGAGCTCAATTATACAACATCGACCTATTACCTTAATAATAACACTTCTAGCATCAATTACCTGCTCAAACTATTCTCTTCCCAATTACAATATAGTTGAGGTCTAGAACTCTGGACTTCTTCATTGGAACAAGTGTCGCATTCTTATGTGTCCTAAATGCTTAATTAATACTAGCTTATAAAGCTTAATAAGTTCTCCTATGATAATGATGGGCTAGCTCTAATAAATCAACTTCATTTATAACCCATAAATTCTAGAATCTCCATATCAAGATTTTAGATTATTTACTCGATAAAAATTTTCATATTCGTTCATTGGCAACCTATGTTAACCACCACAAATTCCCTTTTGTTTTTATTTCACCGAAAATTTTCGTAAGAACAAATATCACATAAATTTGAAATTCAAACTTACCTAATCCAAATAGCTTTGAATAAAATAATTCCAATACGCATATTTGTTTAGTCCCAAGTTTGTTACTAATTTCCAAAATTTCTCAAGACAAGGTGTCCACCTCACCTCTTACGTGCGTCTACCAATTAAACTAAACATCATCATACCCAACTTTCCTAAAAATTTTAAATTCTCACAAGGTATAATCTTAACTGTTAAGATCAATACTAAAACTTGTGACACATCAAACTTACTTTCCCAAAAATTTACTAACTCAATGTTTATTTTTATAACTTAACTAACCGATCAAATTTACCTTAAATCGTCATCACTTTAAATTCTTAATTTGCCACAACATTATTTCACCAACGCTTAAATTTTCACACCTAAGATTGATTCATCCTACAATGTCCTTGGTTATCATTCATTATAACATTATAACCCAAATATCTAAATATTCTATATTTCCTTCGAGCCTAAATAACCGAAAATTCCTACCATTTAAACCGTTCAATTCTCACTTACTACTAAATAAGTTCTCAAATTTCTTAAAATTGTAAAATTAATTCTTACTTTCCTCGAATATCATCAAATTTTTTTTCCCTAAATCTCGAAAATTCCACAATTACCCATGAGTCCTCAGTATTCCCAATTTCATTTTATAGATTTCCCGCATCATAAGGTTCAATAGCCTTAAGTTTATTAAACCAAAAATTAATTCTCATAACACGTTTTACATTTCTATAAATACTTAAAATCCCAAGTGTTCCTCAAAAGTTCGCATTAAATCCTTAAAATATTGAAAATTGCAATCTGACCTTCACAGTTCTCCAAATTTACATTTTCGCCCTACAACTCTTCGAAATTTGCATCATTGTCCCCATAAAATTTTCCATCTTTACCTTATTAAAATTTTAGATTCTCGAAACTCGAAATTTAATCCCAAAATTTGGTAAATTCAAAAATAGTCCCTTAGAATTTTATTTTTTGAACCTAGGTCCTCAAATGATTGGTTATTACAATTAGGTCTTTAAAATTCTCAATTCCTGCAATTCAATCCTTAAATCCAACTATGTAGAGCATGCATCCTAAATAAATTCTCATAATTAATCTTACATTTCCATAGATACTTAAAATCCTCAAAAATTGTACATTTATAATTCTAAAGATTTTCATAGTCTTCGGGTCGCTATTGCTTATATGAAATCCTCAAAAATTTACTCGACTAGCAACTAAGAACCATCAATAATTTCTTAAAAATTTTACAAGTCTCAAAAGCATTATAATTTTCAAGATTAACTTATAACCCATAGGGAGGACATCAACATTACTGACCTAAAAATTAATATATTCAAATCATTTTCAACCTCTCCTAAAGCCGAATATTCGAATTCTTAGACATGTCCAATTCCAAACGTACCCAACATGCATAATTCCATTATTTATTTAAATTTAAATACTGAACAATAAAATAAATCTGGATGTAAAATAATTCATGAAAACATGCTGTCAAATAATTCGTGCTTTGAATAAAATGCATAAATGTAAAACTTACAGACCGAAGACGTGACTTCATGAGCTTCTCTTGGTCGGTAGTAGTACAAACCTATACAGAATCATTGCTCTGATACCAGCTATAACTGCCTGAAAATTCATGTTTGAAAATTTGAGGAAAAATTAAAAAAATTTCTTTTTAAAATTATTAAGGTGCCTCATTCGCAAAATAAATTGATAAATCAAGTTTAATGTTTAAAAATAGCAGCGGAATAAATTATTACTCGCCAAAATAACAAGTTAAAGTATCCAACAACTGATAAAAATGTTTGAGCATAAAAATGGCAAGTGCTGTAAATGAGGTCCTCGGGTTCCACTACTGCCGACCCAAGCTAGCTTACTGGTCCCCGCCCTCGGCCCCGACATTATCAGTACCTACAACAATCAAGTCTAGGGAGCCTAAAGACTCAGCGTACATATATCGTAAATAACGAGTAAATAATATAGTAAAATTTGCATGAGATAAAAATATCATGTCATGAGGCATAATGTGAAAATAACTTGTCATGAGTAATTATAATACGTGCATAACTGAACTGAAAATCATAGTGAAAATGTTTGCTCCTTGGAGCCCTGTAATAAAAAAAACATGTAATAATTTTCTGTTGAGATTATGGTCTACGCAAGTGGCCCCTGAACTGAACTGGACTGAATTGACCGGTAACTGGTGACCGGACCGGAAACTGGCGACCGGAACGGTAACAGGCGACCGGATTTAATAATGTACGTCTGATCAGAATACTGCCACAGTATACTTGGTGAAACAACTGAACTGACCGGTAACTGGCGACCGGCCCGGTAACTGGCGACCGGATTTAATAATGCTCCCATAACCGGTAACTGACGACCGGACCGGTAACTGACGACCGAATTTAATCATGATAGTAAAGTGACCACAAGCAATATCGCATAAATCTCAAAATGAATATTTTGCACGTAATATAATTAACCAACATAATTAAATATGAACAATTTTGATCTTCTTCCATTAAAATCATGTAGTTGCGATATTTAAAAATACCTATATGGCTTGATTGAAGAGTGAAAGAAGATATAAACATGCCTTGGTTTGTTTTGACAGAAAACAAACGAAATAACGACGCGACGCGGCGGAGACGGAGTGCTCTTCACTTTCTCACTTTTTCCCTCTTAATCCCTTTAAACCAAGCATGCACAATAATTATTATAATAGCGTAAAAATCATAAACGTGATGCATGAACATTTAAAAATATCATGATTTGTGATCAGGGCGCTGCCAGGACCAAAATATCACATCGGGTGTAAAATGACCATTTTGCCCCTGGAAACCCAAAAATTATCGTTTCAACCCTGGACCTCTAAAATTGACCCGAAACTTATCAAACTCCTTAAAATGTCCCAAAACATTTTTAAAAGTATTCCTAGACGTAAACTCGAGCAAAAATCAGAACTTAAACGATTCGTTTTAAAACTTGGACTGGGGTCCCGGTTCTAACCCGAATCAACTCGAAACCTAACCAAATTTTTCCCAACTTCTTGTCATATCTTAAAACACTAAAATGATCCTAAAATTATCACACCCAACTCAAAACTCTCGATTTCCATCATACCAAACACTTTCGTCCCTACCATCAACCACTCTCTTGTGCACTCAATTCCCAACACCTCACCAACCTTTTTAATACTTTGGTTCACTGATATCCTCACGTGTCCAGTCCTTAACCACTTAAGTATGAGCCACCACCGAAACCAAGAGACTCCTCTAGAAACCACTTAACCAATCCTACTGCTATGCCAACCCCACGCTGCATAACCAAACCCACGACCACTCACTACCTTCGCTCCACCACAGCGCCAGCAACTCACGGCTCACTCCAGGACCTGTCACGGACCCATGCGGGTCAGCTCCAATGCCAAGGACGAGCCATGCACCGCTGCGACTCGCATTCTCTCGATCTACAACCCAACCGTACGCATGCACGGAGCCTCGCCACTCCATCGCTCACCTGCGCTGCCCCGAGCCTTGCAGCAGCCTTCTCCTCTCCAGCAACTCGGCGCCTACAGACCCTAACAACAAACCGCCACTTGCACATATCACAACCAAAACGTGAGTGATGATAGATGAAAATGCATAACCAAAGCAAAACCGATAAATTCTTGAATACAGCTGTTAGATCGAAAACTTTTACATGATATAACACACATTTAACCTACATATGGCGTGAATGATACAAGAAGGAGATTACATGCGTGCCTGATGATGTTTCATGCAAGGGTAACGAAGATCGAACGTGCCAGGGAATTATTCCAGCAAGAATAATTACTGTCCGAAGCCCTTCCGTTGCTGGGGGTGCTGAAAACGAGAGTATGATGTGGGGATAATGGGGTGTCGGCTGATGGGAGAAGGTTAAATGGGTGTTTAGGAGTTTGATTAAATACTAAATAAATGGTTAATGGGCTTTAAATTATGTAATTAAAAGATTAAAAAGATATGTAAGCCCAATAAGCTTAAAAAAAAGATCATTAGATCCAAACACGCTCCCGAAAAATATTTCGTGTTGGAAAGAATTTGAAAATATTAGCCGAACCCTTAAAAAGTCCCCCGATTCGATAAAATTCCCGTACCGTTAAAAATAAAAATATTGCGGGTAAAAATACCCAATAAAATCTCATTTTTTTGAAAATACTCTTAAAAACACCTTAAATTAATTAATAAAAAAACAAGTCATGTAATTAAAATAATTTTCCTGATAATTCTCCGGGCTCAGTTCCTCGATCAAGCGCGAAATGCATCTAGAAATTCTAATGCATGAAAATAATTAAACATAAATTAATGAAATAAACATGCATTAATGCTTTAAAAACAATTAAATAAAATACCAAAGAAGTTTAATAACTTGCATGCATGCCAACTTTATAAAATATATTTACTAGCATGCTAAATTACCACTTCTTAAATAAGTCTTTATTAACTTATCTCAATACTCCATCTCCAGTCCGGCCTCACTTATTTAACTGAAAAGGTAACAATTAAACTACTGCGTAAAATAAATAAATTTAAAGAAAAGAATTTAAATACTCATACAATAAAAATCATTTTAATTTTAAATACTAGAATTATGCATGGCTTATACGCAGTCCAATTTACGGGGTCTACAAAAATGGTGGAAGATAATGTGACTTGCTGTTGGTTTTACATGTAAAGGTGCTGTTTAAGGAGGGGTGGGCGACTGTTATGTGGGGATTTAGGTTTAGGATGTGTTTAGTGTAGTAATTAAATAGTAAACAAAGTGCTAATGAGCCCTTTATTATATTTTAAATAGTTTAAAAAGGTCTTGAGCCCACTAAGCTTAAAAATAGGCCCATCAAGCCCAAGCACAATCCTGAAAAATATTTCGTTTAGGTAGGTTTTTGAAAATATTATCCGAACCCTCAGAAAGTCTCCTAATTCAATAAAATTTGTGTACCAATTAAAAATATGCTCTGGCGGGTAAAAATACCCAAAAAAGCTCATTTATAGAAAAATACACTTAAAACACCATACATTAATTAATTAATATTAATCATTCAATAAAATTGTTTTTCTTGATAATTCCCCGGTCTCTGTTCTTCATTCGAGCGCGAAATGCATCTTAAAAGCCATTATGCATGAACTTTAAATAAATCATTAATTAAAACACGAATTAATGAAATAAACATGCATTTAATGCTTTAAAAAAATTTAATAAAATAACAAAGAAATTTAATAACTTGCATGCATGTGGTTTACGTGGACCTTCAATTTTTTGGGACATTACAAGCATGGCTGATGAGGCCACTCCCTATTCCTGAGTGGAAGTTGGAGAATATTACGATGGACTTCGTGGTTGGTTTACCGAAAAAATGAAGGACTAAAATGCTATTTTGGTGATCGTGGATCGTATAACTAAATCAACGCATTTCCTGCGAGTAAAGATGAGGTACTCTATGTCACAATATGTCAAGTTGTATATTCGAGAGATAATCAGACTGCATAGGTTCTAGTGTCTATTGTATCTGACAAAGATCCGCGATTTACTTCATCGTTCTGGAAGAGTCTTCATTCCGCTATGGGGACCAAGCTATTGTTTAGAACGGCCTTTCATCCGGAGACTGACGGCCAATCAGAGAAAGTGATACAGATTTCGGAGGACTTGCTACGATCTTGCGTGATCTACTTCCAGGGTAGTTGGGAGCCAAAGCTGGCACTACTGGAGTTTACCTATAACAATAGCTATCAGTCGTCTATAAGCATGGATCCCTACGAGGCTCTATATGGAAAGAAGTGTAGGTCACCAATTCATTAGGATGAAGTTGGAGAGAGAGCCGAGATTGGAGCGGATACTGTACAGCAGTTTGCGGATTTGGTAGTCAAGATCCGGGATAGAATGAAGACGTCATAGAGTAGACATAAGAGTTACGCAGACAAGAGGATGAGAGATCTTGATTTTGCCGTTGGTGATCACGTCTTTGTCAAGATAGCTCCCATGAAGGGAGTTATGCGATTCGCGAAGAAGGGCAAGCTCAGTCTGAGGTTTTGGACCGTTTGAAATCTTGGAAAGGGTGGGAGCATGGCATACAAGGTGGCCTTACCCCCTAATCTAGCTGGAGTTCACAATGTCTTTCACATTTCGATGCTCTTCAAGTACATGTAAAATTCATCACATGTAATGAATTATGAGCCATTGCAGCTTACTCCAAACTTGACCTACGAGGAGAAACCAACACAGATATTAGGCAGGAAAGAGAGGAGGCTCTACTTAACAAGGTGATCAAGATGGTCAAGGTCAAGTGGCTGAATCATTCAGAAGAGGAAGCTACTTGAGAGACAGAGACCGACATGAGGAGTCGCTACCCTAATCTTTTTCAGGGAGTACTGATTTCGAGGACAAAATTATTTTAAGCGGGGAGGAATTGTAACGCCCGAAACCCGAACACACTAACCACATGCATGCATGAAAATTAATTATATTTTATTTAAATAAATGGTCTAAATAAATTTTTATGTATCGGTATGATTGTATGAATGTTTAACCAATTGTTATGAATGTGAACTTTCTGCAGTAGAATACACGATGTACGATAAAGGTGAGAGAACTAGAGATTATTTTGATAGGGTTTATATTTTTAGAAATTTATAAATGGGAAACTTGGGAATTAGTAGTCTGTAATAAGAAGCGACATAATTATTTATAGTAAGTGACGAATCGAAACGGTAACGAACTTTTGTTAGGAAATAAGAAGTTTCGGGTTTACAGTACTAGATATGAGTGACACCAAATAGTTTTTTAATATTGTTGGGACTTTTAGTGTACTAATTGTATTTAATTAATTCATTAATGGGCTTAGATTAACATGTATTAGTTAATAAAATTAAGGCCTTTAATTTAACCTAAAGCCCACTTAGGAACCTAATGATTTAATTAAATAAACCCTAGCCACCCCTACACCCCTAACACAAATCAACACACAAAACACACACACTCATTCAAGCCCTAGGGAGGCCGAGCACTAGAGGAGATGAAGGAAAGAAGTTTTGTGTCTCGTTCGTCCCTCGTTGCGCCATCGCTCGTATTTCGTAAGCATTAAAGAACAAGGCATGTTTTCAAACCCTTATTTATGCATCATTCAATCTATAATATTGGATGTATTTGATTTTGTGTGAAAATTTTATAAAGATGATGGTTTCCAATTTCATACATGTGCATCTCATGTTTTCATAAAGTATTCTTGATGTTTTATGAATTGTTGAAGGATGTATGTAAATCAAAAGATTTAAGATTCGAGCTCAACGTTAAGAGTAATTTTTGAAGGGCAATAGCCGCAAGGGGATGCCCCAAGTGTAGCACCTATCCAAGATGCAATTTGCGTGCCGGTAGAGAAGGGAAGGGGCGGGTTTGAGGGTTCTATCGGCCATGGAGGCTGCATGGGACCCTAGCCATGGTCTTGATGGAAGTATAAGGGTCATAGAAAGGTCTAGGAAGTGTTCGATCAGGGCTTGGACTAGCTGGTTTAGCGCTGGAACCGAAACTCCAAAATATGGATTTGTTGGGCTATTTTGGTGTGTCGCGGTCCTAGGGCTAAAGGTTTGGGGGAAAAGGCTAGACCAGGGGTGGGAGACATGACTTAGGGTCCTGGAGAGGGGCTGGTATGAGCCAAGGGGCAATCCAAAGGCTGTGACAGATGCTGATGCGCGAAGGAGCCGCTGCACGCAAAAAGGTGTGTTTTGTGCACTGCTGGTGCGCGAGATGTAGGGCCTTGGGAGTCTGCTGCGTCCAAAAGGGCCTTTTCATGGTCTTATTTAGGGTCTAAGGAAGTGCTCTAGGTCCTGGTTCTGGTTTGTTTCAAATTGTCGTCCGTTCGGAGTCGTAATTTGTCTGAACGTGTTAAAATAGAGACGAATTGTACTTAGGTTAAATCTTTTATTTATATTTCGATTTTGGCTTGGGATTTCGGACTTCCATCAGCATAAATTGGGTCTTAGGATGTTAATAAAGGTCTGTTCTCGGGTTGGTTCGAGTCGGAAGGTTAGCTTGGTCATTTATTTACCCAAAAACGCGAAAACGGGGGGGGGGGGGGGGGGGGGGGGGAGGGGGGGTAAACGAGTCATTCAGTGAGCGAATCGAGTTGAAATGTAGGTCCTAAGATGGAATCTCCCGCAAACGTCTGGACATTTGTTGTATTTTAAAATAATGTAATCAAGTCGTTACCATTAAGTCAAAGTGTGAGTTCGTCCTAGTACGTATACGTTGAATCGTGTGCGGTTAGTTCAAGGAAAGTTGAGGGCGGTTTAAAACGTCCTAAAACAATTCAATATCATGTTAAATGTTATTTTTAGAAGTCTTAAAGTATATGCATGATATATGATATTTTAGAAGTGTTAACATATCTGCATGTTTATGCTATTTTTAGCAGTCTCGACGTATACGAATATGGAAAGTTATACATGTTTTTATGAAATGATAAAGTAAAGGAAACTGTTTTTGAGGAAGTGAAAGGTGGAGTTATTTTATTTTATATTCAAAGGATCGTCAGACAAGTGAATGTTGAACCCAGCGACCAAGTACTATGATTTATAGATTGATGAATCGACTGAATATTTCACTATCGAGGATCACACTTCACTTAATAATGTTATCTTAAATGGAAAAGTTCATCTTTAAGCATGATTTTTAAATGTTGCGTATTTTGAAGGTTTCGAGGTTGTATGCTAATAATATTTTTAGTAAACGTAAATTTGATGCATGTGATTGTATAAATATGTACTTGCTATATCAGGTTTCAGAATGTTGATTCATTAGACTCACTAGGTTTGAATGGTTGCAGGTGATGATGATGTTGAGCCGTGAGGTGCAAACTATCGAGTCATCCGGGAGGCGCAAGGCATACCCGATGACCAGAAATTCCACATTTGTTAAAGATTTTGATGACTTTATGGATTATTTCTTTTATTTACAGACTAATAGGATGCTAGAATTTATTAAGTTAAATTTTAGATTTTTATTGCTTTATTTACCTATTCTAAATGAATGATTATGAATATTATGGAATTCATTTATTTCATTATTTATGCTAGTTTATTTATGACGAATTAATTATGTATGGTTTAGGAAAAAAAACTAATGTAAATGTAATGCCCGATATTTTTAATTGTTAATCTGAGATTATTGATTATGAATTGATATGATTATGAAGGAACGCGCCGAGATAATAATTGAGAAGACATGAATTATGTGCGAGGACAGAACACCTCGCGCAAAGGGCACACATATGCGCGAGAAAGGGCATGCATATGCGCGAGATGGGCAGAGAACCTAGCGCATATGCCCGAGATAGGGCGCGCTTATGCTCGAGCTGGTGAACGACAAGTGCCGAGACATTAGGTCTCGCGCATATGCGCGGGGTCTCGGCACTTGTCGTTCACCATATATGCGAGACAAAGATTTTGTTGCGCAGAGACCAATAGGTCTCGTGCATATGTGCCAAGGAAGGTTGCGCATATATGCGAGACATGCAATACATAGAGTTAGCCACATGTCTTGGCCATGCATATATTATGTAAATCATTCAATTTTTCATTCAGAATTGGCAGCAAAAACGAAATTTCCAGAGAGGTTTCAAGTTCTCCTATTTTAGAATTTTACTTGCGCGAGATCCGCTCGTCCAATCTTCAATCCGGAAATAGTTCTGTGTTATCCTCGGCAAGAACTTCATAAGGACGTAAGTTTTCTTATGTTTTGATATGGTTTGAAAAATGATATTGTAGAAATCATGTTATGATTGATATGACCCGTTTCTGAGATTGTTATCGTCGTATAATCGAAATCAGATCGAAGAACAGATACCGTATGAAATTGTTATGATTTTTCAGAGTTGAAATGATTGAGATTATACCAATTTTGAGAATATCAGATTGTGTTTGTTATTGATTATATGTTATGATTGGTATCTATTGATATTGTATTGCTGGGTATATGGAGATTGTGCTGTTGTGCCATCGAAACAGAATTAGATTGAGTTCTGATTATATCCAGTATTGGTTGGGTTGTATATTGATATTGTAATCCTCAATAATGTCATTTCCAGATTGAGTATTGACAGCTTTGAATTCAAGACTTCGACTTCGTCAGATCGACAAGAGAAAGGTATAAATCAATGTTGAACCGGGAGATGCGACTCGAGTTAGATTCGACTTGAGTTTCCCTAAATCATATACGTATTTGTTATTGCTCTAATACCTTTGTGTTCATTGAATGTTTATGCTTGTTATATTGATTTATAGAAAAGCAGAAAAAAGAAAATAGATATCAAGAAAGAGTCATGGGCAGATGTGCCTAGTTATTGGTAGAAGTGTCAAGTCTTTGGCAGAGGTGCCAAGACACTGGATGTTTGGTTTATATCGATGTGCTTAGGATTAGATCAACTTCTAATGCAGATATTCGATATAATGTGCCAGCGTCCAGGAACCGGGATCCCTAGACTAGACTAGATCGGAGTTGAGTCAGAGATATGAGTTTGATTTACAGTTTTATATCATTTCATGTTTTCAGATTTGATACATGTTATTGATAAGTGTTATATGCTTTTGTATATGTTTATATGAAATGCATGTATCAAGTTTAATAAAACAAACATAACATACATATCTTGTTCTAGTAAATTCATACAAACTAGTGTTTAATACAAACTACAACACAAGTAGTACAAGTCTAGTAAAAACAACTAGTCATCTTCTGCGCCCGAAGTCACCACACTATGTCCATCTCTCATCTCTGTCGCGACCCTGATCCTGCCCCAGCTGTTGTTATGCACACATACAGACATCACAACAGCCGGAAACTCCGGTGAGAACAAATCCCAGTATAAAACATGTATGCATGCTGATACATAAACATAAATCATGAATGAAAACAATAACAATAGGCTCCATAATCTATGAAACCAATCTATATAAGCATGTAATTCAAATCAAACCATGTCTCGACTTGACTCAACTCTAATTCTAGGGATCCCGGTGTGAATAAGACGTCGCTGTCTGCCACCTACCCTCCCAATCGGGGTGACGGTACGTCTTATTCCTAGACTTCGGTCATGACTGTATCGAATGTCTACAATCGGAGGAAGTCTGCTCCTATGCGTCGATACACCGAACGTCTAGAATTTTGGCAAATCTGCCAATGACTCTCCTATCTTAAATGCATGAATATACATCTATATTTGCATCATCATATCAAGAGATTTGAATATAAATCTATAAACAAATCACAATCATATCAAAATTTAAACAACTATTCTAGTATGTGATTTTGTTGGGAAACTCAAATTGAATCTTATTTGAGTTGTGTCTTCCCCAAACAAACATTGAATTATACCTTTCGTCGCACAATGTATGTCGAAGTCGAAGTCTCGATGACGACTCGGTCAATTTCAAATCTGAAATGAAAATGTTGATACATAATCTATCAATCTCTAATCTCAATCAACACATAGGAATCAATAATTCATTTCAATTCATTTCGACGGCATAACGGCGGATTCTCGATATACCGATCAACTCATATAACCATAATCCATAATCTTCATGAATCACATGTACTATTTCGACCTCTGCACCATCTCAATTCTATACATGTTGGAAAATCATATCAATAACATACGACATCCGATAATCGATCCAGTTGCGAATATACCATGCTCAATATGTCAAGAACACAATATAACTATCATATTATAATTCTTTCAGCACATGGAATCTAAATCATGCTGAAACTTAACCAAACTTACATCCTTAGATAGCTCTTGATACAGGGACACAAATCTATGCTTGTATTGAAGTTTGGATGAGTATATTTTGCACAACTCAAGTCTAAATGAAAGAAACATTTCCCTTCTTTTGGAATAGCTCTCGATTCTCTCCTGCAAGTCTGAAGAAAGAATGACTCAGCCCAATTTTATATATATATATGCCATGTGTCCACATAAGAATTAAGGGTGGCTTTCTCGCATGTAACACCGCGGGTGCGCTCCATCTAGACCGCAGGTGCGCTCAAGCTTCGGCAAGCCATTCATTTTTCAAAATTCAACGGCCGTGGGTGCGCTACGTATAAGACCGCAGGTGTGGTGTCATTTCTGTAAATAATTTCCAACTCTCTGTACATTAACCGCGGGTGCGGTATGGCTTCGGCATCACCTTCAAAATTTCATAATTAATGACCGCAAGTGCAGTCTTTTCTCTAGGCGCGGGTGCGGTCTTCCTTTGTTCAAAAATTCTCATTACATGTCATGCATACTCATATCTTCCGAATATCACATCAATGAAGACTAATAATCTCAAGCCTTACATTTCTCCCCCTCTAAGAAATGATTTCGTCCTCGAAATCGAAGGTAATTCTATCAATGCAAGTATAAGAGGCAATATAATTAAAACTGAATAAATACTTACATCATCGAAATAACTCGGGATATCGCTGTCTCATATCTTCTTCTGTCTCCCTAGTCGCTTCCTCGATGCCATGACGACTCCACTGGACTTTCACAAGCGGAATAGTCTTTGTCCTGAGCTGTTTCTCTTTCCGATCAAGAATCTGTATCGGTTGTTCAACATAACTCAAAGTCTGGTCAAGCTTAGCTTCGTCAGGCTGAATGACATGAGAAAAATCAGTCATATATCTACGCAGCATCGATACATGAAAAACGTCATGTATCTCGGATAGAGAAGGAGGAAGAGCTAATCGATATGCTCGATCGCCAATCTTTTCAAGAATTTCATAAGGACCGATGTATCTAGGAGACAACTTCCCGCGTTTGCCAAATCCGACAACGCCTCTGAAAGGAGAAATTTTTCAAAACACTCTGTCTCCTGATTCAAATACTAATGGTCTACGTCTGATATTGGCATATTTGGCTTGCCTATCCTGTGCTGTTTTCATTCTCTTCTGAATTATCTTTACTTTCTCAGTTATTTCTCGAATCATATCAGGCCCAAGTTCTGGTACCTCAGATATATCATCCCAGTACAACGGAGATCTGCACTTCTTGCCCTACAAAGCTTCAAACGGTGCCATCTCTATGCTCGTTTGGTAGCTGTTGTTGTACGAGAATTCACACAACGGTAGTGAATCTTGCCAACTAGTGCCAAATTCTAGCACTACAACTCTCAACATGTCTTCTAAAGTCTGGATAGTCCGCTCTGACTGTCCATCTGTCTGGGGATGATAAGCAGTACTTAGGTGCAATGTCGTACCTAAAGCCTGCTGCAAACTGTGCCAAAAGTGTGAAGTGAATCGGGGATCACGATCTGATACGATAGACTTCGGCACACCATGCAATCTGAATACCTCTTTGACATATATTTCCGGCATCTGCTCATGTCTGTACGTCATTCTTTATGGAATAAAACACGTTGATTTGGTTAATCAGTCAATAATGACCCAAATCGCGTCACAGCCCCGAGATGATCGAGGTAACTTCGTCACGAAATCCATGGAAATGTGATCTCATTTCCATTCTGGAATAGACAAACTCTGAAGTAAACCTCTGGGCTTCTTCCTCTCAGTCTTCACCTGTTGGCAATTTAAACATTTAGACACAAATTCTGCAATATCAGTCTTCATCTGTTTCCCCCAGAATTGTGTCTTCAAATCGTTGTACATTTTCGGCCTCCAGGATGAATTCTAAACCGACTACAGTGTGCTTCTGATAAAATCTGTTGTTTCAACTCTGAAACATCTGGCACCACAAGACGGTTGTTCACATACAGAACATAATCATGTACCCGATATTCAGACTGATGTCCTGATCTGACCATCTGAATTGACTTCTCAACATTCTGATCTGTTCTTTGGGCTTCTTTTATTTTCATAATCAAGTCTGGCTCAACTTGAATCGAAGCAAGTCACAATGGACTACTACCTGTATCAAATGCTAATCCAGACAAACAACAGTCTTCAATCATATTCGTAACACCTTTCGTCGACGAGGATAGAGCACAAACCTTTCGACTCAAGGCATCCGCTGCTGCATTTGACTTCCCTGGATAGTATTTGATTTCACAATCAAAGTCCTTCAACAAATCGAGCCATCTGCGCTGTCTTATATTCAATTCTGAATGAGAAAACAAGTACTTCAGGCTCTTGTGATCAGAGTAGATCTCAAATTTCTCGCCATAAAAATAATGACGCCAGATCTTTAATGCAAAAACAATAGCCGCCAATTCAAGATCACGAATTGGGTATCGAATCTCGTGTGGCTTCAACTGTCTCGAGACATATGCGATCACATGACCTCGCTGCATAAGAACACATCCTAACCCTCTGTGAGATGCGTCACAATATACAACGAACTCGCCAGTACCTGAAGGAATCATCAAGACAGGTGCACTGGTCAGCCTCTTCTTCAACTCTAGGAAGCTTGACTCACAATCCTCAGACCACACAAATGGCACATTCTTCTGTGTCAACTAGGTAATCGGTTTTGCAATGCTGGAGAAATCTTTAATGAATCGTCGATAGTATCCTGCCAGACCCATGAAACTGCGTATCTCAGGCACAGAATTCGGTCTCGGCCAACTGATCACAGCTTCAACTTTACTCGGATCCAAAGAAATACCGTCTCCAGATATGATATGACCCAAGAAGACAACCTGTCTCAGCCAAAACTCACACTTTGACAGTTTAGCATACAATCTTTCATTTCTCAACGTTTGCAACACAATTCTCAAATGATCGGCATGCTCATTCAGATTCTTAGAATAAACCAAGATGTCATCAATAAAAACAATCACAAACTCATCCAAGTACCTCTGAAAGACTCGGTTCATTAGTCCCATAAACACTGCCGGAGCATTTGTTAAACCAAAAGGCATGACAATAAATTCATAATGTCCATACCTCGTTCGAAACGCTGTCTTCGGTATATCAACATCTCGCACTTTGAGTTGGTGATATCCCGATCGCAAATCAATCTTGGAATAGATAGAAGATCCCTGCAACTGATCAAATAAGTCGTCGATACGAGGCAAAAGATACTTATTCTTTATCGTTGCCTTGTTCAGTTGCCTGTAGTCTATACACAATCTCATTGAACCGTCTTTCTTTTGCACAAATAGCACTGGTGCGCCCCAAGGAGATACACTAGGTCTGATATATCCCTTGGCTAGAAGATCTTCTAGTTGTGCTTTCAATTCTTTCAGCTCTATCGGTGCCATCCTATACGGAGCTCTCGAAATAGGGATGGTACCTGGAATGAGATCAATACTAAAATCTACCTCTCGAGCTGGAGGTAACCCTGGAATCTCGTCAGGAAATACATCTGCAAACTCTCGTACTACTGGAAAATCTGCCAATGCCGGGCTCGATTTCTGTAGGTCTACAGAATAAATAAGGAACCCCTCTGCTCCTTTCTGCAACAATCTACTCATAGTCAAAGCAGATACTAAGGGAATCTGAGATCTGGAACCCTTACCGTAGAATTTCCACTCTTCTGTCATTTCTGGTCTGAATCTGACAATCTTGTGAAAACAGTCTACCGTGGCTCTGTACTTAGTCAACATGTCAATCCCGACAATACAATAAAAATCAGATAAACCAAGTACAACACAGTCTAAATCAACCTCATGCCCCTCAAACTATAGTATACAATGTCTAACTGAAGTCACAGATATCAAACCACTTCCCAACGGAGAAGAAATAGACACTACAGTCGACAATGACTCGACAGGCAATGCATGTGTCAATGCAAAACGTTAAGATATGAATGTATGTGATGCACCTGTATCTATCAATACATATGCAGGATAACCGCAAAGAAAACAGTTACCAGCAATCACGTCATCTGGTGCATCTTGAGATTGCTCCTCCGTCAATGAAAACACCTGAGCCTGTTGTCTGGGAGGTTGGCTCACCGTCTGGCCACCTCTGGCTCTAGGCTGGGACTGTGTAGGCGTGGGCTGGAAGGAATGGACAGACGAAGCTTGCCTCTCGGGCTGAGTCACTGATGCTCATGACCCTGCACTCTGAAATCTCTGGGCACCTCTCTGGGACAGACTCTGGCGAAATGTCCCTGTTGCCTACATATGTTACATCTGCCCATCACTCCCTGGCACTTCTCAGTGGCATGCCTGCCTCCACAAGAAGTATGGTAAACACATGTATACTCTGTACTCTGGCCAGGACCTCTCTGTCTTGACCCACTGGAGCTCGACGAATTGCTCCCTGATGTAGCGCCCTTACCCGAGCCACTACTAAACAGACTAATAAACATGCAACATTAAACTTAATACCAACAGTTAAACAGCGGAAACCAAATACTTAATCATCTTACAACCCAAATGAAAACAAAACAATAACGACAGTCTTAAACATTAATACAACCATAACAAATACATGATTTTGAACGAGAAAACTATAAACCACAGAAAACCTCCACTGGATCACCACCGAAAACCCAACTGCTCTAGCCACTGCCCTGGTCATCCGAACCGTCCAACCTAAGACCTGCTCCGTGGAATGGGGTGCCCAAGATGAAAACAAGGACGTGAGCGACAATCGCCCAATACGAGAATGCACGAGTATAAAAACTGATATGATGCATGCAAAATGCAATATGCTCGGATATCAAGGATCAAGTCAAGAATCTCATGCTCAGTCTAGAGTCGCCTGAGTGTGTAGTCTCTGATCTGCCCTAGGCATGTTTTGGCTCCCACACTCATCATCAAGATGTGGACCTGCAATGTCCAGGTCATCAGAGCCCGCGGGTCCCGTCGGACACTGTAGCTCTCGATGCCCCATCGTCCATAATACAGAATAGGGCTGAGCGGCCCCAACAAACGAGGTATATCTCAAAAGATATCATGCTCAACATGATATGTCATGCATAATATGCCAAAGCAGTAAAACATGTATCATGCAACAAATAAATATGCAGCATATAAGTGTGTATACTACGCTTGGATATCTCAGTCAGTACATCACGTACCTCACTAAAACAATCTGACAGAAAGCCCTAAACCTAGACAATACCAACATAATGAAATCACTAGCCCGCTGATGATGTCTCGATCTCAGTTCACCGACCCTCCTCGAGTCGACACTAGCTCCGAAACTTCCCGACACCAAAGTGACCTAGAAACTGGCTAGAAAACCTAAGGTACAACTAGAGCTCTCTCTGAAGAATGCGGTGAAGGAAACAAAAGAATCGGCTTCCATTTATAGTTTGCATCCGCACTATTCCAGAAAATCCGAACCAATCTTATCTGCCACGTGTCAGAATCTCATTGGTCTAGCTGGATTTCTCGAGATAATGTAATCCGAAGTAGGTCGGGTTATCCATTTAAAATTCGATGGATACCAACAGCTTAATCTCGAATTATCAATTCCTTAATAATACTTAATTAACAACTCATTAATTATGTCTTAATTAATACTTCATTCAAAATAGGAATTCGGGTCATTACATCCTCCCCTCCTTACAAAGATTTCGTCCTCGAAATCAAAACTTAAGTACAATACAACTGAATAAAATACAACTCAAAACAAATGATGATACTCTGAGCGCATATGACTCTCTAACTCCCAAGTCGCTTCTGCAGTACCTCGGCATTGCCATTGCACTAGAACAAGTGGAATGGTCTTGTTTCTGAGCTTTTTCTCTTTCCTACCCAGGATTAAAAGCGGCTGCTCAACATAAGTCAAGTCTTCTTCAAGTTGAACGTCTGTCATACTAAGAACGTGCGATTCATCTGCTACATACCGTCGTAGCAACGATACATGAAAGACATTATGAATGCTGGAGAGATACGGCGGTAAAGCCAATCGATACGCCAAATTCCCAACACATTCCAAGATCTCAAAAGGTCCGATGAATCTTGGGGCTAATTTTCCCTTGAGTCCAAATCTCATCACCTTGCAGAACGGTGAAACTTTAAGGAAAACTTTTTCCCCTGACTGAAACTGTAGAGGTCTACGCTTGGTATTCGCATAACTCGATTGACGATCTTGTGCAGTTTTAATTCTCTTCTTGATCAATTCCACTACGTCAATCACTTGTTGCACTAATTCAGGTCCTTGCACTTTTCGTTCTCCTACTTCGTCCCAAAACAATGGAGTACGACAACGTCTACCATACAATGCTTCGAACGGAGCCATACCAATGCTACTGTGGTAGCTATTGTTATATGCAAACTCCACAAGCGGCAGATGATCATGCCATGCTGGTCCAAAATCCAAAGCACAAGCACGCAACATGTCCTCGAGTGTCTAAATAGTCCTCTCAGACTGATCATCGGTCTCTGGATGATAGGCAGTACTCAGACTCAATGTCGTTCCCAACGCTTTTTGAAAACTTCCCCAGAACCTTGAGGTAAAGCGTGGATCTCTATCACTGACCATACTTGTTGGCACATCATGATATTTAAGAATCTCTTGGATGTATAGTCTTGCCATGCGATCGAAACTATATTCCCGACTATACGGAATGAAATGTGCTGACTTAGTCAGTCGGTCCACAACAACCCAAATGGCATCACAATTCTTAGAAGACAACGGCAAGTGGGTGACAAAATCCATCGTTACATGCTCCCACTTCCACTCAAGGATAGGAAGATTCTGAAGTAATCCTCCTGGTCGTCGATGCTCAGCTTTCACTTGTTGACAAACCAAACACTTGGCTACAAACTGGTAAACACTTCTCTTCATACCTTTCCACCAAAACTTGGTCTTCAAATCCTTATACATTTTCATGCTTCCAGGGTGGATACTCAACTTACTCATATGAGCTTGAGATAAAATCTCGTCCCTCAATTTAGAATCTTCTGGAACTACGATTATTCCTGACAAACACAAGGTTCCATCTGTTTGGAACGCAAAGCCAGATGTGTTGTCTCTGTTAGCTAACCTTGCTAACTTTTCCACCTTCGGATCAGAAAACTGAGCTTCTCTGATTTTGGCATACAACATCGGTTCAGATAAAATGCTCGTTACTCGAATGTGTTCCATTCCTTTATTATGACGGAAGTGAAATCTCAGAGAACAGCAATCTTGGATTACACTTGATATGAAACTTGTCTGAAGTGCAGATAATCTCACCTTGCGACTAAGAGCATCGGCTGTAAGATTCGCTGATCCTGGATGATACTTGATTTCGCAATCATAATCCTTTAACAAATCCATCCATCTTCTTTGCCGCATATTCAACTCTGCTTGAGTGAAGATATACTTCAAACTCTTGTGATCTGTAAAGATCTCAAATCTCTCTCCATAGAGATAATGTCGCCAAATCTTCAAAGCAAACACAATCGCTGCCAAATCCAGATCATGAACTGGATAATTCTCTTCATGCTTCTTCAACTGTCTGGATGCATATGCAATCACATGACCATTCTGGGTTAAAATGCACCCAAGTCCTTGAAGTGATGCGTCGGTGTACACAATGTACCCTCCTGATCCAGATGGCAGAGCTAAAACTGGTGCAGTTGTCAAACGTTGACGCAGTTCATTGAAACTATTTTCACAATCATGAGTCCATTCGAACTGCACATTCTTACAGGTCAGTTGAGTCAATGGTTTGGCAATCTGAGAAAATCCTGAAATGAATCTCCGGTAATAACCTGCCAAACCTAGAAAACTTCTTATCTCTTGAGCTGATTCCGGTCGTGCTCAACTCAACACTGCTTCGATCTTACTAGGATCCACTGATATCCCATATTTGGATATAACATGTCCCAAGAAGACAACTCTGTCGAGCCAAAACTCGCACTTGTTCAACTTAGCATAAAGTTGGTGATTCCTTAAGGTTAGCAACACAATCCTTAAATGTTGTGCATGCTCTTCAAGGCTACGAGAGTATACCAGTATGTCATCAATAAAGACAATGACAAACTTGTCAAGATACTCCTGGAATACTCGGTTCATCAAATCCATAAATACTGTAGAGCATTCGTCAAACCAAACGGCATCACTAGAAACTCGTAATGCCCATACCTTGTTCGAAATGCAGTCTTAGGGATATCACGTTGATGAACTCGAAGTTGATGATATCCAGACCGTAAATCGATCTTCGAGTACACTGAAGTCCCTTGCAGTTGATCACGTTGATGATATCCAGACCGTAAATCGATCTTCGAGTACACTGAATTCCCTTGCAGTTGATCAAACAAATCATCAATCCGTGGTAACGGATATTTATTCTTGACTGTTACTCGGTTCAACTGTCGATAATCTATGCAAAGCCGCATAGACCCATCCTTATTTTTAACGAACAACACTGGTGCTCCCCAAGGAGACACACTGGGTCTGATTTACCCTTTGTCAAGAAGATCTTGTAACTATTGTTTCAACTCTTTCATCTCTGTTGGTGCCAATCTATAAGGCGCTCTGGAGATAGGTGCGGTTCCTGGTACCAACTCTATCTCCGCTTCCACTTCCCTCTCTGGAGGAAATCCAGGAATTTCATCGGGAAAAACATCAGGAAATTCATCGACAACTGGAATGTTCTTCACGTCGATTACATCCTTTGATACGTCAACATCATAAATGAGGTATCCTTCTCCTCATTTTGCTAAAGCTCGTTGTGCCTTTATAGCAGACACTACTGGCATTGGAGGTCGAGCTCCCTCACCAAAGAAGAACCAATTCTCGTCTCCTTCTGGACGAAACTGAACGAGACGTTGATAACAATCCACCGTCGCTTTATACTTAGTCAATAGGTCGATTCCCATAATACAATCGAAATCTTCCATAGCCAATATCATCAAATTGGCAGAGAAGTAATTTCCCTCAAACTCTAGCAAAATATCTACTACAAGTCGCTTAGCTAAAACGTCTTGTCCCATCGGTGTAGACACCGACAACAAAACATCTAATGACATGTAGGGTAGTTTATGCTTCTTAAAAAACGTTGATGCTATGATTGAATGCGATGCCCCAGTGTCAATCAATACATATGCAGGAATACCACATAAAAGAAAATTACATGCAATGACTCTCTCGTTATGCTCCTCAGCTTGCTCTTGGTTTAAGGCAAACACTGGCCCTTGAACTCGTGGGCGTTGCTGAGATCCTTGTGACATTCCTCCACGACGAGAACCTTGAGCAGGAAAACCTTTCTGTTGAACAGTGGCCTCAGACTGTTTTCCACTATAAGACCCTGTCATAGAAGCTCCGCCTCCACTCTGATTCTCCAAATTAGGGCAATCCCTCTTCATGTGACCAAAACCACCACAATTGAAACATGCACCTGTTGCTCTTCGACAATTCTACGTCGGGTGATTGCCTCTGCAGTGGCCACATTGCATCTTTTTCCTACCAAAGCTATGCACCCCTCCAGAACCGGAAGAAGAAGAAGATACAGACTTCATGAAAGACTGCCCCCTTGGTCCCAACGAACTATAACTTTTGCTAGCTTGCATAGCCTTCCTCCTAGCAATACTGATCTCGGCTTGACGACAACGATTCACTAATCCTTCGTACGAAGTAGGATCATCACAGACAGAAACCCGATCAAAAATCTCCTGGCTCAAACCATTCAAAAAGTGAGAATATTTTGCTGCAGAATTCTCACTGATGTGAGGAGCGTACGGCAACAGATCCGTAAAACGCTTCTGATAATCCTCAATTTTCAAATCTCCTTGCTTAATGGTCAACAGTTCCATCTCCTTCGCCTGGCGAAAGGCTGGCGGAAATTGATGATTGATGAAGGCTTGACGGAAATGTTCCCAACGAATCCGCCCATGCTGCTAAACTAGAATGGCAGAAACAGGTTTCCACCATTTCCGAGCTTTTCCTTGGATCATGAAATCAGCTACCTCCATCTTCTCATCCTCGTCATAGTGCAGCACTCGAAAACACTGCTCCATGATATCAAACCAAGCTTCAGCAACATCAGCATTCTCATCTCCGGTCAACGGTGGAGGTCTAATCTTCATGAAATCCATAATGTTGACACAGTCCCTACGTCTCCTTTCATCATGATCTGGGTGACGCCTTCCGTCATGATCTCTACGACGATGTTCTCGGCCAGCCTCATCGTCACCATAACGGCCATGTCCCACACTACCGTGACTGCTTCCATCTCCTGACATCTGAAAGGAAACTAAAATCAACTTCTAAATACTCAAAACAGAAATACTAATGTCCCAAAAATCTTGCATGCTCGGATACCACCAAATGTAGCGCCCTTACCCGAGCCACTACTAAACAGACTAATAAATATGCAACATTAAACTTAATACCAACAGTTAAACAGCGGAAACCAAATACTTAATCATCTTACAACCCAAATGAAAACAAAACAATAACGACAGTCTTAAACATTAATACAACCATAACAAATACATGATTCTGAACGAGAAAACTATAAACCACAGAAAACCTCCACTGGATCACCACCGAAAACCCAACTGCTCTAGCCACTGCCCTGTTCATCCGAACCGTCCAACCTAAAACTTGCCCCGTGGAATGGGGTGCCCAAGATGAAAACAAGGACGTGAGCGACAATCGCACAATACGAGAATGTACGAGTATACAAACTGATATGATGCATGCAAAATGCAATATGCTCGGATATCAAGGATCAAGTCAAGAATCTCATGCTCAGTTTAGAGGCGCCTGAGTGTGTAGTCTCTGATCTGCCCTAAACATGTTTTGGCTCCCACACTCATCATCAAGACGTGGACCTGCAATGTCCAGGTCATCAAAGCCCGCGGGTCCCGTCGGACACTGTAGCTCTCGATGCCCCATCGTCCACAATACAGAATAGGGCTGAGCGGCCCCAACAAACGAGGTATATCTCAAAAGATATCATGCTCAACATGATATGTCATGCATAATATGCCAAAGCAGTAAAACATGTATCATGCAACAGATAAATATGCAGCATATAAGTGTGTATACTACGCTTGGATATCTCAATCAGTATATCACGTACCTCACTAAAACAATACGACAGAAAGCCTTGAACCTAGACAATACCAACATAATGAAATCACTAACAAACCAGATCAAACATGCTACAAGTTCTTCCTAATGATCCTTAAATCAATATCTAAGGATTTAGGATTATACCTGCGTCCGTCGTCAGCCCGCTGATGATGTCTCGATCTCAGTTCACCGACCCTCCGAGTCGACACTAGCTCCGAAACTTCCCGACACCAAAGTGCCCTAGAAACTGGCTAGAAAACCTAAGGTACAACTAGAGCTCTCTCTGAAGAATGCGGTGAAGGAAACAAAAGAATCGGCTTCCATTTATAGTTTGCATCCGCACTATTCTAGAAAATCCGAACCAATCTTATCTGCCATGTTTCAGAATCTCATTGGTCTAGCCGGATTTCTCGAGATAATGTAATCTGAAGTAGGTCAGGTTATCCATTTAAAGTTCGGTGGATACCAACAGCTTAATCTCGAATTATCAATTCCTTAATAATACTTAATTAACAACTCATTAATTATGTCTTAATTAATACTTCATTCAAAATAGGAATTCGGGTCATTACACCTGATTTTTTAAACTGTCTGCCCTTTGCTTTCAGAAAATCCTTCTTACCACTACTACTGCTTCCACTATTAAATCGAGGAGGATGTGGTGTAAACTGGGCGGTGGTCTGTGGCGGTCTCTGACTCTGAGCACTATAAGAAGTTCCTCGCTTCCTAATCAAGCCAGCCTCTGCTCCTTTCGCTCTGTTCAGTGCATCAGAAAAAGTATTGGGTCGTCCCGTGTTCACCAAAGTGAAGATGTCAGGATTTAAGCCATTGATGAACGGATCGGCGACCGCTTCATCATTTCCTGCCATGTGGGGTGCAAACCGAAGCAAGGAAGAAAACTTGGCAACATATTCTTCAATGTTCAATTGCCCTTGTCGTAGATTTGCAAATTCTGCCCCTTTATCCTTTCGATATGACACTGGAAAGAACCGTTGATAAAATTCATCTTTAAATACTTTCCAAGTAATATCGATACCTCGGTGTTCTAAGGCTCTTTTTGTGGTCAACCACCAGCTTTTCGCAATTTCTTGCAACTGATGCCCGATTAGTTTCACTCTTCGTTCGTGTGTATAGGCAAGAGATTCAAAAAACATCTCTATATCGTCTAGACAGCTCTCGCAATCCACTGCACTTTCTGTACCTTTTAAGGTCGGTGGTCGGAAAGACTGAAATCTCTTCAATAACGTTTCCATAGGTGTAGCGGTAACGTCCATCTGTGTACCTGACGTACTACCCTGTTCCGGCACTTGACCTGCAGCTGGTTGTGGTATTCTTCTAGGCGGCATATCTGATATTCAAACAGATTAGTACACAGTCTATACAATCTGTCTCAGTCCTCCTCAGATCATATTCCTCTGATCCATAATCGGTTCTGATTCAGTCCTGACAATTATATGTTGTAAATCAACTCAGATACAATACAACATATAATAGGAAAAGCAATAAATCATGCTAGCATATCAAAAGCAAGGAAGATGACTCGATCTACCCCGCTCATTCTATTCTATCTCAATCTACAGAACCTACTGCTCTAATACCACCTGTTGTGGGGACCCGGGCTCTAACTCAATTCTTTTCGGGATTAATCGGATCTTTATTCAAAAATGTGGGTCAAAATTTTGCTTATTAACATTAAATCGAATGTATATAAACTAAGCATAATATCTTTCTTTATTTAATTACAACAAACATAACATACATATCTTGTTCTAGTAAATTCATACAAACTAGTGTTTAATACAAACTACAACACAAGTAGTACAAGTCTAGTAAAAACAACTAGTCATCTTCTGCGCCCGAAGTCACCACACTATGTCCATCTCTCATCTCTGTCACGACCCTGATCCTGCCTCACCTGTTGTTATGCATACATACAGACATAACAACAGCCGGAAACTCCGGTGAGAACAAATCCCAATATAAAACATGTATGCATGCTGATACATAATCATAAATCATGAATGAAAACAATAACAATAGGCTCCATAATCTATGAAACCAATCTATATAAGCATGTAATTCAAATCAAATCATGTCTCGACTCGACTCAACTCTAATTCTAGGGATCCCGGTGTGAATAACACGTCGCTGTCTGCCACCTACCCTCCGAATCGGGGTGACGGTACGTCTTATTCCTAGACTTCGGTCATGTCTATATCGAATGTCCACAATCGGAGGAAGTCTGCTCATATGCGTCGATACACCGAACGTCTAGAAGTTTGGCAAATCTGCCAATGACTCTCCTATCTTAAATGCATGAATATACATCTATAAATGCATCATCATATCAAGAGATTTGAATATAAATATATAAACAAATCACAATCATATCAAAAGATAAACAACTATTCTAGTATGTGATTTTGTTGGGAAACTCAAATTGAATCTCATTTGAGTTGTGTCTTCCCCAAACAAACATTGAATTATACCTTTCGTCGCACAATGTCTGTCGATGTCGAAGTCTCGATGACGACTCGGTCAATATCAAATCTGAAATGGAAATGTAGATACATAATCTATCAATCTCTAATCTCAATCAACACATAGGAATCAATAATTCATTTCAATTCATTTCGACGGCATAACGGCGGATTCTCGATATACCGATCAACTCATATAACCATAATCCATAATCTTCATGAATCACATGTACTATTTCGACCTCTGCACCATCTCAATTCTATACATGTTGGAAAATCATATCAATAACATACGACATCCGATAATCGATCCAGTTGCGAATATACCATGCTCAATATGTCAAGAACACAATATAACTATCATATTATAATTCTTTCAGCACATGGAATCTAAATCATGCTGAAACTTAACCAAACTTACATCCTTAGATAGCTCTTGATACAGGAACACAAATCTATGCTTGTATTGAAGTTTGGATGAGTATATTTTGCACAACTCAAGTCTAAATGAAAGAAACCTTTCCCTTCTTTTGGAATAGCTCTCGATTCTCTCCTGCAAGTCTGAAGAAAGAATGGCTCAGCCCAATTGTTTATATATATATGCCATGTGTCAACATAAGAATTAAGGGTGGCTTTCTCGCATGTAACACCGCGGGTGCGCTCCATCTAGACCGCAGGTGCGCTCAAGCTTCGGCAAGCCATTCATTCTTCAAAATTCAACCACCGCGGGTGCGCTACGTATAAGACCGCGGGTGCGGTGTCATTTCTGTAAATAATTTCCAACTCTCTGTCCATTAACAGCGGGTGCGGTATATTTCTTAGCGCGGGTGCGGTTTGGCTTCGGCATCACCTTCAAAATTTCATAATTAATGACCGCGGGTGCAGTATTTTCTCTAGGCACGGGTGCGGTCTTCCTTTGTTCAAAATATCTCTTTACATGTCATGCATACTCATATCTTCCGAGTATCACATCAATGAAGACTAATAATCTCAAGCCTTACAACAAAAGTCTGAAATATCTGTTTTCATAGTTAGAACTAAATATGAGGCAACAAAGATGGCTTGATTTATTAAAGGATTTTGATTGTGAGATCAAATATTATCTAGGGAAGTCTAATGCAGCAGCTGATGCTCTGAATCGAAAGATATGTTCTTTATCCTTATCGACGATTGGTGTTTCAAATTTGATTGAAGATTGCTGTTTGTCTGGATTAGTATTTGAAACAGATTGTAAACCACTGAGACTATATGCTGTACAAGTCAAACCAGAGCTGATTTTGAGATTTAAAGAAGCTCAGAAAGTTGATCTGAATATGCATAACTCGATTTCGATGGTCAGAGCAGGGCATCGATCAGAATATCAGGTTCGTGATGATATATTATATGTGAATAATCGTGTTGTTGTACCAAAAGTTTCAGATTTGAAACGACAGATATTGTCAGAAGCGCACAATAGTCGATTCAGTATTTATCCTTGTGGCAAAAATATGTATAATGATTTGAAAAGACAGTTTTGGTGGAAACTGATGAAAGTAGATATTGCAGGTTTTGTGTCCAAGTGTCTGAATTGCCAGCAGGTAAAAAATAGAAAGAAAGAAACCAGGAGGATTGTTGCACAGCTTATCCATTCCAGAATGGAAATAGGATCACATTTCTATGGATTTTATGATGAAGCTACCACATTCCTCCAGAGGTTGTTATGCGATTTGGTTCGTGATTGATAGATTGACCAAATCAGCATTTTTTATTCTGTACAAGATGACGTACAGACATGACTATATGTCAGAGAATTAAGTCAGAGAAGTGGTCAGATTACACGGAGTGCCGAAGTCGATTGTATCTGACCGTGATCCTCAGTTCACTTCGCACTTTTGGCACAGTTTGCAGCTAGCTCTAGGTACGAAATTACATCTGAGTACCACATATCATCCACAGACAGACGGACAGTTAGAGCGGACTAGCCAGACATTGGAAGATATGCTTAGAGCAATAGTACTAGATTCTGGCACTAGTTGGCAAGATTCTTTGCCATTTTGTGAATTTTCATACAACAACAGCTATCAGACAAGTATAGAGATGTCTCCGATTGAAGCGTTGTATGGTAAGAAGTGAATATCCCCTCTTTATTGGGACTATATTTTTGAGGTACCTGAGATTGGGCCTTATATGATTCAAGAAATGACTGAGAAAGTGAAGCTGATTCAGAAGAGAATGAAGATAGCTCAAGACAAGCACAAATATGCCAATGTTCGTCGTCGACCTCTAGTATTTGAGGCAGGAGACAGGTTATTTATGAAGATTTCTCCTTTCAGAAGCGTTGTCAGATTTGGCAAGAAAGGGAAGTTTTCTCCACGATATATTGGGCCGTACGAGATTCTCGAGAAGATAGGAGATCGTGCCTATCGACTTGCCTTATCTCCATCTTTATCTGGAATACATGATGTCATTCATGTATCTTTATTGCGAAGATATCTTCCTGATGCTTCTCATATTTTTCAGCCAGACGAGGCCGAACTTCATGAGACTCTGAGTTATTTTGAAAAGCCGATCTAGATTCTTGATTGTAAAGAGAAACAACTCAAAACGAAGACTATTCCGCTGGTGAAAGTTCAGTGGAGTCGTCATGGCATTGAAGAAGCTACATGGGAGACTGAATCAGTTATGAGGCAGAAATTCCCAGAGTTATTTCATTGATGTGAGCATCCTGTTTAGATTATGTTTTACATTTCTTATTTGATATGATTTGACTGCCTATGATTTTGGGGACGAAATCTTATCTTAGGGGGGGAGAAACATAATGCGAGAGATTTTTAATTGTTCATGTAAGATTATTGATTATGAATTGATGAATTGATATGATTATGAATGACCGCGCCGAGATAAGAATTGAGAAGACATGAATTATGTGAGAGGACAGAACACCTCGCCCATATGCGCGAGATGGGCAGAGAACCTCGCGCATATGCACGAGCTGGTGAACTTGAAAAGTGCCGAGACAGTAGGTCTCGCGCATATGCGCTGGGTCAGGACGCATATGTACGAGAAGAGAAATTTTGTTGCGCAAAGACCAGTAGGTCTCACGCATATGCGCCGAGGAAGGTCGCGCATATGCGCGTGACGTACAATACATAGAGTTAGCCACATGTCTTGGCCATGCATATATTATGTAAATCCTTCAATTTTTCATTCAGAATTGGCAGCAAGAACGAAATTTCCAGAGAGGTTTCAAGTTCTCCTATTTTAGAATTTTACTTGCGCTAGATCCGCCCGTCCAATCTTCAATCCGGAAATAGTTCTGTGTTATCCTCGGCAAGAACTTCATAAGGACGTAAGTTTTCTTATGTTTTGATATTG
The DNA here is from genome assembly GCF_022965805.1 of Primulina eburnea. Lineage (NCBI taxonomy): Eukaryota > Viridiplantae > Streptophyta > Magnoliopsida > Lamiales > Gesneriaceae > Primulina > Primulina eburnea. The sequence goes on from NC_133107.1 coordinate 14,312,776, forward strand.
TAGAAATCATGTTATGATTGATATGACCCATTTCTGAGATTGTTATCGTCGTATAATCGAAATCAGATCGAAGAACGGATACCGTATGAAATTGTTATGATTTTTCAGAGTTGAATTGATTGAGATTATACCAATTTTGAGAATCTCAGATTGTGTTTGTTATTGATTATGAGTTATGATTGGTATCTATTGATATTGTATTGCTGGGCATATTGAGATTGTGCTGTTGTGCCGTCGAAACAGAATTAGATTGAGTTCTGATAATATCCAGTATTGGTTGGGTTGTATATTGATATTGTACTCCTCAATAATGTCATTGCCAGATTGAGTATTGACAGCTTCAAGTTCAAGACTTCAACTTCGTCAGATCAACATGAGAAAGGTATAAATCAATGTGGACGATGCGACTCGAGTTAGATTCGACTTGAGTTTCCCTAAATCATATACGTATTTGTTATTGCTCTAATACCTTTGTGTTCATTGAATGTTTATGCATGTTATATTGATTTATAGAAAAGCAGAAAAAAGAAAATAGATATCAAGAAAGAGTCATGGGCAGATGTGCCTAGTTATTGGTAGAAGTGTCAAGTCTTTGGCAGAGGTGCCAAGACTCTGGATGTTTGGTTTATATCGATGTGCTTAGGAGTAGATCGACTTCTATTGCAGATATTCGACATAATGTGGCAGCGTCCGGGAACCGATATCCCTAGACTAAACTAGATCGGAGTCGAGTCAGAGATATGAGTTTGATTTACAGTTTTATATCATTTCATGTTTTCAGATTTGATACATGTTATTGATAAATGTTATATGCTTTTTTATATGTTTATATGAAATGCATGTATACTTGGTTTATACTGGGAATTATATTCTCACTGGAGTTATCCGGTTGTTGTTGTGTTTGTATGTGTGCATGACAACAGGTAGGACAAGATCAGGGTCAAGAAGAGGATGAGAGATCAAATATTAGCGTGGAGATCTGGACCCAGAAGTAGAATTAGTTTCAGCAATAGATATGTAGTTGTTAAACCTTAGTTTGAAATAAATGTATGTTGTACAAGACTTGTACTTTACTTTGGATGTTTATATAAAATGGATTATCTTATGTTCTGCACTTACGAATTTAAAAAAAAAAATAGAACGAGTTTATTTAATTGATCAATTTATTCCCCAAGATTTAAGAAATGAATTAGCTTTCGAATCCCCACAGCAAATTAAATGAATTTAGAAGTAGGGTCGTTTCACTTTGCTATTTACAGCTTCTGTAAACATTCACTTTAGTAGAAATTAAATACTTCCTAATGAACTCTATTAACTTTTTCAAGAATTTATTAACAAATCTTTAGAAAAAGATTATTTCTATGAGTTACAATAACTTACTTAAATGATAAAATGAATACAAAAAAACAGTGAGTATGTATCAGCATCGTATGATCTCTGAAAAAATATGATAAAAATTTGTGTCTGTGCTTCGAAATATATTCAAAATATTCGAGTCAATAGAAGATGATGTATTGTGTAAGTGTGCCGAGAGTGTTTGCTAAATTCTGATATGGCTTATTTATAGGTAAAATCAAACGTTAAAACTAGAACAACTAGAAATCAGTCGTATTATGAAAATAATTTAAATCATACTAGATGTAACATGTCATTCATTGTGTTCCAAAATTAGTTCAATGAATGCTTATGACATGGAATGTCAAGCGGTCATAATATATATTCCTTAACTGGTATACATAACATTTGATTTTATGAATTCATTCTTCACTTATTAAGGAAAGAAATTTGAGCTCATAAATTATCGTTGATAAAATAAGTAGAGTGTGATCAATCAGTGAGGGGTTATCCATTCAATTCGGTAGACCTTAGATATTCCCTGGATACTTAAGTGAGAGGTTTTTTGAACTCAGTATCTACTAAATTTCCTCCGAATGCTGATTTTCAATGTTTTTTGATGTTCACGACATCAAACCTTGTATTTTCTTATCACGATATATAAGAATCAAACACATAACACTTAACTCTTATATCATTTATAGGATCAAATGTTTGTCGAGTTACCAAAATTTATATATTTTCCATTAGAAATATACATGACTGGACAATAAATCAAAAATCGAAACATAATCTAAATAAATGAAGAACATATATGGAAGCAGTTATAGCTGACCAAACAACCCGTCTTGATTGGAGAATGTATCTACCAGCCCTAAAATTCGATATGTTATTTCTTCTCTATTTCAACCAAATTTTGAAGTGATGTAAGAGGTGAGTGAAATATAAATCTCTTGGTAAAACAATATAAAAATATAATAAGTTTAACGGCTACATAAATATCAAATGCAAAAACAATAACGGCTTGGACACTACAGAGGTTAACAAGTGATCATGCAGTTATTTTATCTTAAATAAAAATATTATTCAAATCACATGTAATTTTCTATATATTATATACAGATTATTTATGCTAGATTTAAATTTTTTATCTTCTTTTTTTCTTGGAGTTAGTTTTAGGAAGTTGAAAATGATGAACAATTATAAGCATAGTATATATAATTATAAAGTCATCCAACTAGTGCACATAACATTTTTCTTTAACTTTTTTAAAGCACCATAATTAATCATTATTAATGGCTGTCAATGAAATTAAAGCTAACTGTGTAAGAACTTTGAGTTGAGTACCCTTTTGATATCAGAACTCACTCCATGGTTTTTTAACTCCTTCCAGTCATCTCATTTGTGGTGCAATGACATAAACATCTCTGACTATTATGAAAGAGACTTGGTTTTGATCCAAATGAAAAAAAAAAAAAAAACCCTGCACCCACCATGTAATAACATGGGGGAAAAATCTACTTTTCAAATAAAATAAATTAAAACCAATTATAGCTGCTATTTCGTTCTTAAGGTAGTGAATTCATCCAGAATAATAAAAGTCTCTCTCTCATTAAAATAATAATAATAATAATTCTCAAATTTTATTTGTTATTACAAAAGAACACGAGTAAAGGAAAAGCACAAATAAAACCAATGAGTATTGGATCCTAGAAACGCTTTATTATAAATAAAAGAAAATTTATTTTATTAATCATAGTTAATAATAACAGGATCGCTAGATTTTCAAAAATAAAAAAGATATATATAAAAACGAAAATAGTCAATTTAGTTATGTCCATTAGTTGTCTGTTTTTTGGGTTTTGTTTATCTAACTTATCAAAATTGGGTTTCAGTGCACTAAATTTACTTTTTTTATTCCTATTTCATAAAGAGGTGATATACCGTACTGTTTCATATTAAAAATTGTATACCATATATTGTACAAAAAATTATGGTATAATAAAATTCATAACGATACCATACCGAAAATTTTGATATATGGATTTTGGTACGGTATATGTATATACCGTTTTGTAACGAAAATTTTATATTTTCTAAATTTTATAAATTTATTCTTTTTAATATTATATATTTTTTGGGTATTCGGTATTACGGTATATATCAAAATTTTCAAATTGCATACCGTTAACGTACCGAAAAATTTGTTATTGTTACCGTATCGTACCGAAATATTCAGTATACCGAAAATTCGGTAAACTCGGTATTTTTTCGGTATGATAATCTTGTTATATCGAAAATTTGGTATTTTTTCCAACCTCTAATTTCATTTGTGTGATGTCACCACTGACACATCAAAAATATATAATGTCACGTCAATAATCTTCTATGTCATGTGACAATTTGAAAGTTTTAATGCCCAAGATTTTATATCGTGTTAAATTATGATTATTGATTTTTAATCAAGACGATTATGAAAGGGCTAATCGAGACACGAATTGAAATTTTGCATGTGAGACGCGAAGAGTAGGCGCGCATATGCGCGAGTAGTGCGGAAGCCTATGATGTTGGACAGAACATTGGGCGCGCATGCGCGACCTGTATACGCGCACATGCGCGAGAAGTCCAGTGAGTTGGGCGCACATGCACGACTTAGATTCGCGCACATGCGCAAGGGTACCCGAGAGTTGTGAAGAATTCCTCGCGCATATGCGCGGAAGAGGTGCGCGCATATGCGCGAGCTGCCGTGCTAACACGCGCCGAGACTTAGGGTCTCGCGCATATGCGCCAGTTGATGTCGCGCATATGCGCGAGACGTGTGCTACAAAGAATAAGCCACTTGCCTTTAAGCATGAAACGTATATATATACAACTCATTGTTCAGCAAAAAAAAGAAAGGAAGGAAACGAAGCTCCGAGGAAAGAATTGTTTTTGATTTCAGAATTTGATTTGCGAACAATCCGTCCGTCCAAATTTAAATCCGAATACGACACCGTGTTCCTAGCAACAACAGCTACTGCAGGACGTAAGTTTTGTTACATTTTGTTAAGATTTGAAATTATGCTATGTCCAGAATTAGATACGATTCATATATGGCGTCCTTGACGTAGTAGACATCATAGAATCAAAGTCATATTAAGAAACAGATTGATTATGGAATTGTTATGAATTTCAGAGTTAAATTGACTGAGATATGATGCCAGATATGTACGGTGGTTGATTATAAGTTATTGGAATTAGTATATACTGGTATGGTGTCATCGGTATCACAGAATTGTACGGTTGTACCGTCAGAATTTAATAAGACAGAGATGTCTTGATTTGAATAGAATATTGATACAGTATATTGATATTGTCATTGCCAGATTGAACATTGACAGACTTTGAGTCGAGACTTCGATTGTACCAGAGCGACAGAACGAAATGTATAAATTAATGTTGAGTTGGGATTGCACAACTCGAGTGAGGTTTTGCTCGAGTTTCCCTAAATCATATACTTTATTTTATTGCATTGATATTTGCAAATTATCAGCTTGATATGTTTAGTCTATTGAATTTGTAGCAGAACAAAAATTCGAGTCTAGGGCATATCAGCCTAGCTAGGGCAGAACCGCCGAGTCTTTGACAGAACCGCTAAGACTCTAGACTTACGGTGTATCGATGAGCTTAGATGTAGATCGACTTCTATTGTAGACATTCGATACAGCATGCCAAAGTCTAAATTAGATCGGGATCCCTAGATTAGAAATAAGTCCTTGATTTAGGTACAGATTTGTATTGATTCATGTGGTCAGATTAGATACATGTTTTGATGTTTATTATACTCTTATATATGTTTTATATGATTGCATTGATACATTGTTTATACTGGGATTTTATTCTCACCGGAGTTATCCGGCTTTTGTCGTGTTTGTATGTGTGCATGGAAACATGTGGGACAGGTTCAGGGTCACAGAGGTGAAGAAAGATCGAGATTAGAGTGGTGATTCCGGACTTGGATATAGATAGGTTTCAATACTTGATTGTAGTAGTTGAACTTTAGTTTTGAACTAGATGCATGTTGTACAAGATTTGTATTATTATACTGGTTTGTATAATAGAATGATTCCATTACCTTCCGCATTTAAAAAAAAAAAATTTAGACCCTGTTTATCCTAATTGATTAAATTAGTCCCAACGATGATTAAGAAGATGATTAGCGTCCTGGGTCCTCACAACAGGTGGTATCAGAGCGATAGATCCTTTAGATTGAGATAGAAGAGACTAGTGAGCGGGATAGATTGAGGTTTTCTTTCTTGCTTTTGAATGCTATCATGTCTTACTGCTTTAATACATGTTAATTTTTTATCTGATTTGATATAGTAATATGTTTTATTGAGACTGGATCAGCACTGATTCAAGATCAGCAGTAAGATGATCAGAGAAGGATTGAAATAGAATAGTGGTATTGTTACTAATCTATTTGATTATCAGATATGCCTCCGAGACGAGTACCAGAACAGGGTAGTACATCAAATCCTCCAATGGATGTAACACCGACTCCAATGGAAACGTTACTGAAAAGATTTCAGTCATTTCACCCGCCAACTTTGAAAGGAACGGAGAACGCTGTAGAGTGCGAGAGTTGGCTTGATGATATTGAAATGCTGTTTGACTCATTGGAGTATACAGATGAGCGACGAATTCGATTAATTGGACACCAATTACATGATGTTGCAAAGAACTGGTGGAATACGATAAAGAGGGCTTTGGAGCATAGATGTACGACTATTACCTGGAATGTCTTTAGAACTGAATTTTACCAGCGATTCTTTCCAGTGTCATACCGAAAGGACAAGGGGGGGGGGGGGGGGGGGGGGAGTTTGCCAATCTATGGCAGGGACAGATGAACATAGAAGAGTACGTGTCCAAGTTCTCCACCTTGTTGAAATTTGCTCCACATGTGGCTGACAGCGAGGAAGCTACTGCTGACCAGTTCATCAATGGCTTGAACCCAGAGATTTTTACATTGGTGAACACAGGGAGAACGAATAATTTTACTGACGCCTTGAACAGAGTTAAGGGAGCAGAAGCCGGTCTGATGAGACAGAAAGGGGCTTCATTTGTGCCTCCAGCAACGAGACCACAACAACCACCTCCCAGATTTGAGAGTGGCAGCAGCAGTGGATGGAAGAAGGAATTTTTGAAAGCCAAAGGAAAGCATTTGAAGAAATCGGGCAGCAGTTCTTCTAGCTCCGGTGGTTCCAGAGAGAGCCAGAGTTACACTGGAGTTTATTGTAAGACTTGCGGAGGAAGACATGCAACTGAGCAATGCCAGGGAGTGACTGGTAGTTGCAACATCTGTAAACAGCCGGGACACTTTGCTAAAGTATGTCCACAGAGAGGTTCTCAAAGATCTCAAGGAGCCGAGTCATCGGGATCAGCAGCACAGACTGAGAGACGATCAGCTGCTATTCATACATTTCAGCCAGCGCCAGCTCAGTCACAGCAAAGGCCAGGAGGTAGCCAAACTGTTAGCTAGCCTCCTAGACAGCAGGCCAGGGTATTCGCTTTGACAGAGGAGCAGGCCTAGGAAGCACCAGATGACGTTGTGGCAGGTAACTGTTCTTTATGTGGTTACCCTGCTTATGTATTGATTGATACCGATGCTTCACATACATTTATTTCTGAACGATTTGCATTAAGTCATGCATTGCCTGTAGAGTCTTTAGCTACTGTAGTATCTGTCTCTTCGTCCTTTGGAGACAGGTTTGATATCAGTAAATTCTGTTAAACATTGTGTACTACAGTATGACGGGCATGAGATTGAATTAGACTGAATCGTACTTGGATTGTCTGACTTTGACTGTATTATCGGTATTGATATGCTGACCAAGTACAGAGCTACAGTTGATTGTTTCCACAAGATAGTGAGATTCAGACTTGACATGGCTGAAGAGTGAAAATTCTACGGTAAGGGTTCTAGATCGAGAATTCCTTTAATGTCCTTATTATCTATGACTCGATTGTTACATAAAGGAGCAGAGGGATTCCTTGTATATTCAGTAGATTTACTGAAGTCGAGTCCATCATTGGCTGAGTTGCCAGTGGTACTTGAGTTTGCTGACGTCTTTCCAGATGAGATACTGAGATACCTCCAGTTAGAGAGATAGACTTCAGCATTGAATTGATGCCAGGTACAGTGCCGATCTCTAGAGCTCCGTACAGAATGGCACCAGTTGAATTGAAAGAATTAAAGGATCATCTGTAAGACTTACTGGCCAAGGGGTACATCAGACCGAGTGTTTCTCCATTGGGGTGCTCCAGTACTGTTTGTAAGAAAGAATGACGGTTCGATGAGACTCTGCATCGACTATCGGCAACTGAACAAGGCAACGATAATGAATAAATATCCTTTGCCTCGTATTGATGATTTATTCGATCAGTTGCAGGGTTCTTCCGTATATTCCAATTTGATTTAAGATCGGGATATCATCAGCTGAGAGTCAGAGATTCTGATATCTCAAAGACAACATTTAGAACCAGGTATGGACACTATGAATTTATTGTCATGCCGTTTGGTTTGACGAATGCTCCAGCCGTGTTTATGGGATTGATGAACCGTATATTCCAGAAATATGTGATTATTTTCATCGATGATATTTTGATTTATTCAAAGAATATGAGTGAGCATGCTGAGCATTTAAGAACGGTGTTGCGAATTTTAAGGGCTGAGAAATTATATGCTAAACTGTCGAAATGCGAGTTTTGGTTGAGACAGGTAGTATTTCTGGGACATATTATATCCGGAGACGGGATATTAGTGGAACCCAGTAAAGTGGAATTCTTGATTTCTTGGCCAAGACCGACGTCCGTGTCCGAAATTCGCAGTTTCATGAGTTTAGCGGGATATTACCGTCGTTTCATTAAAGATTTTTCGAGTATTGCTAAACCAATTACTCAGCTGACGCAGAAGAATGCTCCATTTGTTTGCTCTGAAGAATGCGAGACCAGTTTTCTGGAGTTGAAGAAGAGGTTGACCAGTGCCCCGGTGTTGACTATCCCATCCAGTACTGGTGATTTTGTGGTTTATTACGATGCTTCTCACAGAGGGTTGGGATGTCTTCTGATGCAGCGAGGGCATGTTATTTCTTATGCCTCAAGACAGCTTAAACCACATGAGACCCGGTATCCAATTCATGACCTTGAATTGGCAGCCATTGTCTTTGCATTAAAGATATGGCGACACTATCTTAACGGTGAGAAGTTTGAGATATATTCTGATCATAAGAGTTTAAAATATCTGTTTTCACAATATGAATTGAATATGAGGCAACGAAGATGGCTTGATTTGCTTAAAGACTTTGATTGTGAAATCCAATACCACCCATGAAAGTCTAATGCAGCAGCTGATGCACTAAGTCGAAAGGTATGTTCTTTATCCTTGTCGACGATCGGTGTTTCAAATTTAATAGAAGACTGCTGTTTGTCTGGATTAGCATTTGAAACAGATTATAAAACGTTGAGACTCTATACGGTACAAGTGGAACCCGACTTGATCTTAAGAATTAAGGCAGCTCGGAAAGTTGATCAGAATGTACAAAAATCAGTATTGTTGGTTAGAACAGGGCATCGATCGGAGTATCAGGTACGTGATAACGTCTTGTATGTGAATAATTGTCTGGTTGTGCCGAATGTTTCAGATTTGAGACGGCTGATATTATCAGAAGCGCATAACAGTCGATTCAGTATTCATCCTAGTGGCAGAAAGATGTATAATGATTTGAAAAGACAATTCTGGTAGAAACAAATGAAGACTGATATTGCCGAATTTGTTTCCAAATGTCAGAATTGCCAGCAGGTTAAAGCAGAAAGAAAGAAACCAGGAGGATTATTACAAAGTTTGTCCATTCCTGAATGGAAATGGGATCACATTTCCATGGATTTTGTGACACAATTGCCGCGTTCCTCCCGAGGTTGTGATGCGATTTGGGTCGTGATTGACAGATTGACCAAATTCGCATGTTTTATTCCGTACAAGATGACGTACAGATTTGACCAGATGGCAGAGATCTATGTCAGAGAAGTGGTCAGATTGCACGGAGTGCCGAAGTCAATTGTATCAGACCGTGATCATCGATTTACTTCGCACTTCTTGCAGAGTTTGCAGCAAGCTCTCGGTACGAAGTTACATCTAAGTACTGCATATCATCCACAGACCAACGGACAGTCAGAGCGGACTATCCAGACACTGGAGGATATGCTGAGAGCAGTAATGCTTGATTTTAGCACTGATTGGCAAGATGCATTGCCGCTTTGTGAATTTTCGTACAACAATAGCTATCAGACGAGTATTGAGATGACACTATTTGAAGCGTTTTACAGAAAGAAGTGCCGATCCCCTCTCTATTGGGATGATATCTCTGTAGTACCTGAGATTGGACCTAACATGATAAAAGATATGACAGAAAAAGTGAAGCTAATTCGAAAGAAAATGAAGGCAGCACAAGACCGACAGGCCAATTATGCCAATGTTCACCCTAGGCCATTGGTATTTGAAGAAGGGGACCGAGTATTCTTGAAGATTTCACCTTTCAGAGGAGTTGTCAGATTTGGCAAGAAAGGAAATTTTCTCCACGATACATTGGACCTTATGAGATTCTCGAGAAGATAGGAGATCGTGCCTATCGACTCGCTCTACCGCCTTCATTATCCGGGATACATGATGTCTTTCATGTATCGTTATTAAGAAAATACCTTCCTGATGCTTCACATGCTATTCAGCCAGACGAGGCCGAACTGGATGAGACGTTGAGCTATGTTCAAAAACCGATTCAGATCATCGATCGTAAAGAAAAACAGCTTAGAACAAAGACCATTCCACTTGTGAAAGTTCAATGGACTCGTTATGGCATTGAAGAAGCCATCTGGGAAACTGAATCAGATATGAGACAAGAGTCCCGGAGTTATTTCGATAATGTAAATTTCTTATACAGTTTTGTATATATACTCCTAATTGATACGATTGATTGCATGTGATTTCGGGGACGAAATCGTATCTTAGGAGGGGAGAAATGTATTATATCGTGTTAAATTACGATTATTGATTTTTAATCAAGACGATTATGAAAGGGCTAATAGAGACACGAATTGAAATTTTGCATGTGAAATTGTTGGTGCGAGAGCCGAAGGTCTCGCGCATATGCGCGAAGAGTAGGCGCGCATATGCGCGAGTAGTGCGGAAGCCTATGATGTTGGACAGAACATTGGGCGCAGATGCGCGACCTGTATACGCACACAAGTGCGAGAAGTCCAGTGAGATGGGCGCACATGCGCGACTTAGATTCGCGCACATGCGCGAGGGTACCCGAGAGTTGTGAAGAATTCCTCGCGCATATGCGTGGAAGAGGTGCGCCCATATGCGCGAGCTGCCGTGCTGACACGCGCCGAGACTTAGGGTCTCGCGCATATGCGCCAGTTGATGTCGCGCATATGCGCGAGATGTGTGCTACAAAGAATAAGCCACTTGCCTTTAAGCATGCAACGTGTTTATATATATATATATATATATATATATATATATATATATATATATATATACTGTGTTTCTAGCAACGACAGCTACTGCAGGACGTAAGTTTTGTTACATTTTGTTAAGATTTGAAATTATGCTATGTCCAGAATTAGATACGATTCATATATGGCGTCCTTGATGTAGTAGACATCATAGAATCAAAGTCAGATTAAGAAACAGATTGATTATGAAATTGTTATGAATTCAGAGTTAAATTGACTGAGATATGATGTCAGATTTGTACGGTGGTTGATTATAAGTTATTGGAATTAGTATATACTAGTATGGTGTCATCGGTATCACAGAATTGTACGGTTGTACCGTCAGAATTTAATAAGACAGAGATGTCTTGATTTAAATAGAATATTGATACAGTATATTGATATTGTCATTGTCAGATTGAACATTGACAGACTTTGAGTCGAGACTTCGATTGTACCAGAGCGGCAGAACGAAATGTATAAATTAATGTTGAGTTGGGATTGCACAACTCGAGTGAGGTTTGGCTCGAGTTTCTCTAAATCATATACTTTATTTTATTGCATTGATATTTTCAAATTATCAGCTTGATATGTTTAGTCTATTGAATTTATAGCAGAACAAGAATTCGAGTCTAGGGCAGATCAGCCTAGCTAGGGCAGAACCGCCGAATCTCTGACAGAACCGCTAAGACTCTAGACTTACGGTGTATCGATGAGCTTAGATGTAGATCGACTTCTATTGTAAACATTCGATACAGCATGCCAAAGTCTAAATTAGATCGGGATCCCTAGATTAGAAATAAGTCCTTGATTTAGGTACAGATTTGTATTGATTCATGTGGTCAGATTAGATACATGTTTTGATGTTTATTATGCTCTTATATATGTTTTATATGATTGCATTGATACATTGTTTATACTGGGATTTTATTCTCACCGGAGTTATCCGGCTGTTGTCGTGTTTATATGTGTGCATGGAAACATGTGGGACAGGTTCAGGGTCACAGAAGTGAAGAAAGATCGAGATTAGAGTGGTGATTCCGGACTTGGATATAGATAAGTTTCATTACTTGATTGTAGTAGTTGAACTTTAGTTTTGAACTAGATGCATTTTGTACAAGATTTGTATTATTATACTGGTTTGTATAATAGAATGATTCCATTACCTTCCGCATTTTAAAAAAAAAATTTAGACCATGTTTATTTTAATTGATTAAATTAGTCCCAACGATGATTAAGAAGATGATTAGCAGTCCGGATCCCCACAAAAGTAATGTATGCACTTAAGCAAGATAGTGATAAAAAACCAAATCAGATTGTTACACCAATTTCACTGCTAAGACAATAAAACCCAAAACCGTCTAACTGAATAGGCTAAAAACTTAAAGCACAATTATTGCATCAAGACTTAACTTTTGACTAATTAATCGATCAAAACTCAAAACAGACTAACTTACATAATGAATTTAACTATTTTTCTGTATAATATTACAATTTTTTTAGTTATAATATTACATATTTTACATATGAATAAGAATATTTTATTTAAATTGAGTACATAATAAAATAGTGATGCATATTAAAATGTTAAATAAAGTATAAAGTTTCTATTCTTCTGCCGTCGGGGACCAAAAATAAAAAATATTTCAACTTATATGCCTGTCATTTTATCTCGGGTCGTTATACTCAAGAAATTTATGTATCGATGTACAACAACGATATATATAATTTTAAATAGAAAAAATATTATAAAAAATATTGGTTGCATCAAAACGATCGAGACTTCATGTTATAGTGACATGGTCGAAATGGGAATATATTGATTTTTAATATACGTATAATCATAGAGTAGGTAAATGATTAACATGACCATCTAACATTACAATATTTAAAATATTGTAATTAATTAATGTAATTATTTATTTAACTTAAGATATTGATTCCCTCAATCATCGGTTGAATGAGTTATAAATCTCTCCAGCTAGCACATAAGATAATTCGACCGAGTTGTACATAAAATATAAAATATCAGATCGATTGTTCATTTATTTTCTCAATAGTTATATTCGATGATAATATTTACATTATTAAGTGATATTGTGCACGAAACCGATTTTTAAATAGGCAAAAACCTGTGTGAGACGGTCTCACGGATCGTATTTGTGAGACAGATCTCTTATTTGGGTCATGAAAAAGTATTATTTTTCATGCTAAAAGTATTACTTTTTATTATGAATATAGGTAAGGTTGACCCGTCTCACAGATTATGATTCGTGAGACGATCTCACATGAGACCCACTCTTTTAAATATGAGTATAATCTAATATAGGTGTTTTTATTTACACTATATTTTTTTGTAACTTTTACTCCAATTTATGAATAAGCATAAGCAACAAAAATTAGAGTATAGATAACATTAGCCTTTAATTTATAATTGACGTTTTCTATAATAATAAGTTTGACATTTTCCGTAACCATTGTTGGGGCGGGATTTCTTAATGTCAACATTGCATGTTACCATCGTAATGGATGCTTAGCGTCAAAATATAGAATTAATTTAGACGATTATATGATTAGAATTTTTCATAAATTGACAAATTCTGGTAGCTCTAAAAAACAATAATCGGGTCATTATATTAGGTAAAATCGTATGTACATATCCAAGATCGAGCACTTGAAGATTCATCATAAACTATAACGGTAACTGACAGGGAGATTATTCAAGTATGTTTTGGTTTGATAATTAACATAAACACGAATAATTAAACCCAATTTATCGATTTTACCGAAGAACAAACCGAACCAAATCAACCCAAACCAAGATGTTCGATTTGATTTGTGTTGGATTGAACATGCAACTGTACGAGCTGCACAGAAAATGTTGAGGATGAAATAAATGTACGAGGACGAAGATACAAGAGAACATAAATATAGAATTAGGGGTAAGTTTATTTTGGCTTAATACTGCATCAAATATCTTAATGTGTACTCAGGGTGATTGCTCCATTAACGAACGCCGCTAATAACAAAAAATGAACTAAAAATTCAAATAAAAACCCGTAGTTTCTTATATTGACAAAATCAGTTGGTTGATTTTGTTCGAACTTTTCATCTAAACTTGTAAACAACACGATTTTAACACTTTATTTGATTTTAAAAATCGATTCAAACTTTTGTGTGATCGATTAAAAAACAATATAAACTATCATGTTAATTTTATTCAATTTTGGAAAACTTGATCCTAGTCTGATGTCCCTTAAAATTGACACGTATGGACGGATCCAAGTCATCTCAAAATTGGCCCTAGCCTTTTAAGGCCCAAGCCTAATTATTAATCAAGGGCCTGAATTTCGAGCCCAACCATACAATAAAGTGTCCGAGCCCAAGAGTCCGAGCTCACGAATTTCTTATTGGGCCGGACCCCCAACCATGTTTATTAAAGGTCCGAGCTGTTTACCAGAAGTTCGAGCCCTAACACAGTTAAGGAATGTGAAGATATTCACCTAGATAAATAAAAGGTCTCGATAAATACGAGATTCAATCAAATCTCATCGAGATAATGAAAGAGTCGTAGCTGCCATCAAGTGTCCTAGCCGTCATGGTTAGGGAGTCCTACAGTCTGATGTTTCCTATCTCATGTAGGATTCTACCATTGCAATAATTGTACTCCAACACGGTAACTAGCATTCATGCATCTATAAATACACGGTATTGGTCACAGTTGTAGAACACACACATTCTTTTTCTCACTTAGCATTACTATATATCACTCTTAAATTTGTTCCTCAGACTGACTTAAGCATCGGAGGGACTACACTGGAAAACTCTCTGGTGCCCCCAACCCTATATCTGTATCTGCAGAATCCAGAACACCGATCCGACCCACTCAGCTGCGAAGATTTGAAAACCTGCTCTCCCGAACAAACCAAAGGTAAAATTTTGGTACCATCAATTGGCGTCGTCTGTTGGAACTTCAAGGACAAGAGCTAAGATGGTGAATACTGAAGATATTGCTAATGCGAACAGAGGAATCAATGAAATGATGGCAGACAAAACATCACTATGGCCGAACTGATACAGTTTATTACTGCCACGGTAGAGCTAGTTTTTGCTAGGCAGGAAGGAATAGACCCACCTTGTCCACCCCTAGCCATGATGCGCAACTGACCGCGATGAGGTATTTGAAAGAGGAGATCAAATAGTTGAAGGACATGAGAAATATAAGTCTTTCTCCAGCAACCCGGGCAATACCATTCTCGGCCGAGGAACTCTACCAAAAACTACAAGTTCACAAATATCGCAGAGTATGACAAGAAGACAGACCCAGATTACCATCTATCGTGGTTCAAAAATGACGTGCTCATACACCAATAGTCAGAACCTATCAAGTGCCGAGTTTTCTTACAACCCTAATAGGGTCGACCAAACAATGGTTCAATCTGCTCCAGCCCGAGGAGATTACAAGATTTTAGCCGAGCCTCCTTCTATATGTTTGCCAGCAGCAAGAAGCATCCTATTACTCTTTTCAATCTCTTGGCCATGAGATAGAAAGAACACGAAAGTCTACGAGTATTAATGCAAAGGTTCTGCATTTGGGTCAATGAAGTGCCCACCGTCACGTCTGACTTATTGATATGTGCATTCATTCAAGGACTTACCATGGAGGATTTCCTAAGTCATTGATAAAAAAAAACCGGCTAATACTTACGATGAACTAATTGACCGAGCCCATCAACGAAGGGATCAGCCCAATAGTCTCAGAAAACCCAAGCCAATAAGCTCAACTCCTCGTCTGGACCGATCAGCTCGTCAAAAGCCTTTGGGCTAGTTCTTCGCATACACCCCATTTAAGGTTAGTAAGATCAGAGCCCTCCAAATATGTGAGAACAATAACCTTATACAGAGGCCCCGGGGAAGTGATCATGGGCCTCAAAGAGCTAGGTCAGACAATTATTGCAACTTTCACAAGGATTACGAGCATATCACTGATGAATGTAAACATGTAGGTCACGAGATAGAACACATAGTCCAAAAAGATGCAGAAATGAAACACATTCTATAACAAGGGTCGGACTACCAACTCTCTAAAAGGGCTAGGGAAGGTCCCGACCTCAGGACAGAAGAAGAAGAAGAAGAAGAAGAAGAAGAAGTGAGTCCCGGAGAGAACCACACCAACTTTTCGAAACAAAATCAGCATGTGCCTATCCAATGATAGATTCCTCCACCCGTGAGAGTCATAAACATGATATCCGGAGCATTTACTGATGGGGACTCCAACCGGGCAAGAAAGACAATCAGCAAAAAGCTAATAAACTTGGAAATCACTCGAGAAAGAGTCCAAACATGGACTCTTATATGATTCGGACCCAGGGACTTGTCTGGATTATTAGACCAACACAACGATGCTACGATCATCCGAGCCATGAAGGCCAATTATGAAGTAGCTCGGATATTTGTCGATTCCGAGAGTTCGATGAAAGTGCTCTTCCAAAAAACAATGGATGAATGGATTAGGCAGAATACAAAGTTGAACCAATGATCACTTCTATATTCATATTTGTAAGGCTCGAGATTCATTAATCGTCATTAATATGATGAATTAAAGCTTGGCTTGAAATAGCAAGACCGCACCCGCAGTATAGTAAGACACCGCACCCGCGGTGCATGGACAGTAAGTTGGCCAATTTTTACAGTAGCCACACCGCACCCGCGGTACCAGAAGGACCGCACCCGCGGTGCAACTCCAGTAGGGTCACCGCACCCGCGGTGCTGGAGGGACCGCACCCGCGGTCGTCGATTTTAGAAAATGAAAATAGGGCCGAAGCTTGAGCGCACCCGTGGTCATAACGTGAGCGCACCCGCTGTGCTGCATGCGAGAAATCCAGCCCTTCTTCTTAACGTGACACATGGCATGGTATATATATAGAATTGTGCTGATTCATGTTTTCTTCACTTCCAGCACAGAGAACCAAGACTTTTCTCCAAGAATCCTCAAGTTCTTTAAAGTTTTGGGGTAAGATATCTTAAGATTTAGCCTTCTGATTTATATTCCGAGTTGGGATTTTTGTTCCTTGCTTCAAGGGCTACAAGAGGATGTAAGTTTTACTCAGTTTCTACATGACTTGGGATATTGATATTGGAGAAAATGTATTATGCTTGTAGATAAATGTTCTTGTGATGATTATGAGTTTATAATCGAAACCGGAACGAAGAAATGATATCGTATGCGTTTGTTATGAATTCCAGCATGTTTTAAGAATAGATGGTGCAGAATTATTGTGTTCTAGCTTGATATTGTGAGGGATTATTGAGGTGTGAGTTGTTCGGTTTATCAAGAATCTACAGTTATGCCGTCGAATGATATTAAGATAGATTATTGATTCATAGATGTGTTGAATGGAATAGAAATTGATAGAATGTGTATCAATGTATCTCTTTCAGATTTGATTGACAGACTTGATATCGACTTCGAGACTTCGATTGATTCTAACGACAAGAAAGGTATAAGCCATGTTTTGTTTGGGAAGATATAACTCAAATGAGATATCATTTGAGTTCCCAACCAAAAATCACATACTAGAATTGTTGTATATAATGTAACATGTTTATGACTTGTTTATAGAATTATATCCAAATCTTGTAACATGATTGTGCTTTGATTATAGAATTGTATTCAAGCATATAAGATCATTGTGATATTCAGATATGAATATGATTATGCTTTGTTTACAGATTGATAGTCATGGCATCTAAGATAGGAGAGTCTTTGACAGCTATTGTCAATTATCTAGATGTTCGGTGTATCTCAGCTTAGGAGCAGCTCTGACTCCTATTGCAGCCGTCGATACAGCTCAGACCGAAGTCTAGGAATAAAACGTACAGTCACCCCGAGTGGGAGGGTAGGTGACAACCATTGACATCTTATTCACACCGGGATCCCTAGAGTTCTAGTCGAGTCGAGTCCAGACATGGTTTGATTCGCATTGCATGTTTATATGGATGTCATTCATAATAGCATGTTTCATGATTTAGATTGTTTATATGCATGTATACATGTTTATATTGGGATTTATTCTCACCGAAGTTTTCGGCTGTTGTTATGTCTGTATGTGTGCATAACAACAGGTCGGGGCATGATCTGGGTCACGCAGAGGATGAGAGATGGATATAGCGTGGTGATCACGGGCATAGCAGAGGAACTAGTAGTTTGTACTTTTGACATGTATTTTATTTAAATACTGGTTTGTTGAACATGGATGGAGACAAGAAATGTGTGTATCTTATGTTTGTACATTATGTTGTTGAATAACATATAAACCTCTTGTTTTAGCTTTCATTTGAGTTAATGTTAAAAGCAAAATTTTGACCCTATTTTTTTTTTAATAAAGATCCATTTAATCCCAAAGAAAAGAATTAGAGCCCGGGTCCCCACAACAGGTGGTATCAGAGCAGTAGATCCTGTAGACTGAGATAGGATAGAATGGGCGGGGTAGATCGAGTCATCTTCCTTGCTTATATCATGCTAGCACATATTATGATTTATTGCTTTCCCTATTACATGTTGTTGTGTTATCTGAATTGATTTACAGCATGTATTCGCCAAGACTGAATCAGAACCGATTCTGGATTAGAGGTAAAGGATCAGAGGATGACTGAGACAGCTTGTATAGAATGTATACTAATCTGTCTGAATAGCAGATACATGCCTCCTAGAAGAGCAGTCGTTCCTTTACGACCACCAGCACCAGAACAGGGTAGCACATCTGGTGATACGATGGATGTTACTGCTACGCCTATGGAGACTCTATTAAAGCGATTCCAGTCTTTCCGACCACCGACCTTAAAGGGTACAGAAAATGCAATCGAATGTGAAAGCTGGCTTGAGGATGTCGAGATGTTATTCGAGTCTCTAGAATACAGTGATGAGAAACGAGTGAAACTCATTGGCCATCAACTGCAAGACGTGGCTAAGTATTGGTGGTTGAATATTAAGAGAGCACTAGAACAGCGTGACACCGAGATTACATGGAAAGTGTTCAAGACAGAGTTTTATCAGCGATTCTTTCCTATATCCTACCGTAAAGATAAAGGCGCTGAGTTTGCAAACTTGAGGCAAGGGCAATTGAACATTGAAGAGTATGTTGCTAAATTTTCTTCTTTGCTTCGCTTTGCACCACACGTTTCAGGTAATGATGAGGCTGTAGCAGATCAGTTTATAAATGGCTTGAATCCAGATATCTTTACGTTGGTGAATTCGGGGAGACCCAATAATTTCGCTGATGCATTAAATTGTGCCAAAGGAGCCGAAGCCGGATTGCTTAGGCAACGGAGTGTTCCGTATGTTGCTCCGAGTCCGAGACCACCACTACCTCCAGTACAACCTCCTCGTAGATTCAATAGCGGTGGTAGTAGCAGCGGGCGGAAGGATCCGTTGAAAGTGAAAGAAAAACAATTCAAGAGAAAAGGGAGCAGTTCGTCGAGCTCCAGTGGGTCCCGACCACGAGGTCCCGGCCAGAGTTTAGAGGAGACGAGTGGATATTGCAGTACTTGTAGAGGTAAGCATGCCACAGAACAGTGTCAGGGTGTAGTGGGCAGATGTAACATATGCAAACTACCGAGGCATTATGCCAAGGTCTGTCCTCAGAGAAGTGGTGCATCGAGATTTCAGGCTGCAGGGTCGTCTGCCTCAGTGACTCAGCCTGAGAGGCAAGCTCCATCGGTTCATTTCTTTCAACCTACTCCTCCACAGACCCAGCCTCGAGCTAGAGGTAGCTAGACTGTGAGTCAACCTCCCCGACAACAGGCTCAGGTGTTCGCGTTGACTGAGGAGCAAGCACAGGATGCCCCAGATGATGTCATTGCAGGTAACTGTTTCCTTTGCGGTTGTCCTGCCTATATATTGATAGATACGGGTGCATCGCATACATTCATATCAGAACGATTTGCATTATTGCATTCTTTGCATGTTGAGTCATTGTTGGATGTCGTGTCGATTACTTCTCCGTTAGGAAGTGGATTGATATCGGTGACTACGGTTAGACATTGTATCTTACAGTTTGAAGGTCATGAAATTGAGCTAGATTGCATAGTACTTGGGTTAGATGATTTTGATTGCATTGTTGGGATTGACATGTTAACTAAGTACAGAGCCACCGTGGACTGTTTTCACAAGATTGTCAGATTCAGACCTGAAATGACATAAGAGTGGAAATTCTACGATAAGGGTTCCAGATCTCGAATTCCCTTAGTATCGGCTTTGTCTATGAGTAAATTATTACAGAAAGGAGCAAAAGGGTTCCTTGTGTATGCTGTAGACGTACAGAAATCGAGCCCGACATTGGCAGACTTGCCAGTAGTACGGGAATTTGCAGATGTGTTTCCAGAGGAGATTCCAGGATTACCTCCAGTGCGAGAGGTAGATTTTAGTATTGATCTTATTCCAGGTACCACTCCTATTTCGAGAGCTCCGTATAGGATGGCACCGATAGAGTTGAAAGAATTGAAGGCACAGTTGGAAGATCTGCTAGCCAAGGGATATATCAGACCTAGTGTATCTCCTTGGGGCGCTCCGGTACTTTTTGTGCGAAAAAAAGATGGATCGATGCGGTTGTGTATCGATTACAGGCAACTGAATAAGGCCACGATAAAGAATAAATATCCATTGCCTAGGATCGATGATTTATTTGATCAATTACAGGGATCATCTGTTTATTCTAAGATTGATTTGCGATCCGGATATCATCAGCTCAGAGTTCGAGATATAGACATACCGAAGACAGCATTTCGAACCAGGTATGGGCATTACAAATTTATTGTCATGCCTTTTGGTTTAACAAATGCTCCGGCGGTATTTATGGGCTTGATGAATCGAATCTTTCAGAGGTATTTGGATGATTTAGTTATTGTCTTTATCGATGATATTCTGGTGTATTCTAAGAATAGGAATAAGCATGCAGAGCATCTCAGAATTGTGTTACAGACACTGACAAATGAGAGATTGTATGCTAAATTGTCAAAGTGTGAATTTTGGTTGAATCGAGTTGTCTTTTTAGGACATATCATATCTGGAGATGGTATTTCTGTAGATCCAAGCAAAGTGGAAGCTGTGATCAGTTGGCCGAGACCGACTTCTGTGCCAGAGATACGCAGTTTCATGGGTCTGGCAGGATACTATAGACGCTTTATCAAAGATTTCTCCAGTATTGCAAAGCCAATTACCCAGTTAACACAAAAGAATGCACCATTTGTATGGTCTGAGGATTGTGAGTCTAGCTTTGTGGAATTGAAGAAGAAGCTGACAAGTGCTCCAGTACTGATGATACCTTCAGGTATGGGTGATTTCGTTGTATATTGTGATGCTTCTCACCGATGGTTGGGTTGTGTTCTTATGCAGCGAGGTCATGTGGTCGCATACGCCTCGAGACAATTGAAGCCACATGAATCCCGATACCCCATTCATGATCTCGAATTGGCGGCTATCGTATTTGCATTAAAAATCTGGCGTCATTATCTCTACGGCGAGAAATTTGAGATTTATTCCGATCACAAGAGCCTGAAGTATCTATTTTCTCAATCCGAATTGAACATGAGACAGCGTAGATGGCTTGATCTACTGAAAGACTTTGATTGCGAAATCAAATATTATCCAGGAAAGTCGAATGCAGCAGCTGATGCCTTAAGTCGAAAGGTTTGTTCCTTATCCTTATTGACGATAGGTGTTACAAAGCTAGTTGAAAATTGCTGTTTGTCTGGATTAGAATTTGATACAAAGAGTAGGCCACTACAACTTGCTGCTATTCGAGTTGAGCCTGATTTAATAATGAGAATCAAAGAAGCCCAACGAACCGATCATAATGTGCAGAGATCGATTCAGATGGTTAGAGCAGGACATTTATCAGAATATCAGGTACGTGATCATGTACTGTATGTGAATAACCGTCTCGTAGTGCCAGATGTTTCAGACTTGAGACATCAGATTATGTCCGAAGCGCACTGTAGTCGGTTCAGCATTCATCCTGGTAGCATGAAGATGTACAATGATCTGAAGACACAGTTCTGGTGGAAGCAAATGAAGTCAGACATTGCAGAATTTGTGTCTAAGTGTTTAAATTGCCAACAGGTGAAGGCCGAGAGGAAGAAACCCGGAGGTCTACTTCAGAGTTTAGCCATTCTTGAATGGAAATGGGATCACATTTCCATGGATTTTGTGACGAAGTTACCTCGATCATCAAAAAGCTGTGATGCGATTTGGGTCATCATTGACAGACTGACCAAATCAGCTTGTTTCATTCCGTACATAATGACTTACAGACATGATCAGATGGCGGAAATATATGTCAGAGAGGTAGTCAGATTACATGGTGTGCCGAAGTCTATCGTCTCAGATCGTGATCCGCGATTCACTTCACACTTTTGGCACAGTTTACAGCAGGCTCTAGGTACGACATTACACCTGAGTACTGCGTATCACCCTCAGACAGACGGACAGTCAGAGCGGACTATCCAGACTTTAGAGGATATTTTGAGAGCCGTAGTGCTAGATTTTGGCACTAGTTGGCAAGATTCCCTACCTCTTTGCAAATTCTCTTACAATAATAGCTATCAGACGAGCATTGAGATGGCACCGTTTGAAGCTTTATATGGCAAGAAGTGCAGATCTCCGCTGTACTAGGATGATATCTCAGAAGTACCAGAACTTGGGCCGGATATGATTCGTGATATGACTGAGAAGGTGAAAATCATTCAGAAAAGAATGAAGACGACACATGATAGACAAGTGAAATACACCAACATCAGACGTAGACCGTTATTATTTGAGCAAGGAGAGAGAGTGTTTCTAAAGATTTTCCCATTCAGAGGTGTTGTCAGATTTGGCAAGCGTGGGAAGTTGTCTACTAGATACGTCGGTCCTTACGAGATCTTAGAGAAGATTGGCGATCGAGCATATCGACTGGCTCTTCCTCTTCTCTATCTGGTATACATGACGTTTTTCATGTATCGATGTTGCGTAGATACATGCTAGATATTTCTCATGTCATTCAGCCTGACGAAGCTGAACTTGATCAGACCTTGAGCTATGTCGAGCAACCGATACAGATTCTTGATCGGAAAGAAAAGAAGCTCAGAACGAAGATTATTCCACTTGTGAAAGTTCAATAGGAGTCGTCACGATGCTGAAGAAGCGACATGGGAGACAGAAGCAGACATGCGACAGAAACACCCCGAGTTATTTCAATGATGTAAGTATTGATCTAACTTTGATGTTATTACTTTTAATGCTTGAATTGGTAGAATAACATGTGATTTCGAGGACGAAATCATTTCTTAGAGGGGGAGAAATGTAAGGCTCGAGATTCATTAATCGTCATTAATATGATGAATTAAAGCTTGGCTTGAAATTGCAAGACCGCACCCGTGGTATAGTAAGACACCGCACCCGCGGTGCATGGACAGTAAGTTGGCCAATTTTTACAGTAGCCACACCGCACCCGCGGTACCAGAAGGACCGCACCCGCGGTGCAACTCCAGTAGGGTCACCGCACCCGCGGTGCTGGAGGGACCGCACCCGCGGTGCTGGAGGGACCGCACCCACGGTCGTCGATTTTAGAAAATGAAAATAGGGCCGAAGCTTGAGCGCACCCGCGGTCATAACGTGAGCGCACCTGCGGTGCTGCATGCGAGAAATCCACCCCTTATTCTTAACGTGACACATGGCATGGTATATATATAGAATTGTGCTGATTCATGTTTTCTTCACTTCCAGCACAGAGAACCGAGACTTTTCTCCAAGAATCCTCAAGTTCTTTAAAGTTTTGGGGTAAGATATCTTAAGATTTAGCCTTCTGATTTATATTCCGAGTTGGGATTTTTGTTCCTTGCTTCAAGGGCTACAAGAGGATGTAAGTTTTACTCAGTTTCTACATGACTTGGGATATTGATATTGGAGAAAATGTATTATGCTTGTAGATAAATGTTCTTGTGATGATTATGAGTTTATAATCGAAACCGGAACGAAGAAATGATATCGTATGTGTTTGCTATGAATTCCAGCATGTTTTAAGAATAGTATGGTGCAGAATTATTGTGTTCTAGCTTGATATTGTGAGGGATTATTGAGGTGTGAATTGTTCAGTTTATCGAGAATCTACAGTTATGCCGTCGAATGATATTAAGATAGATTATTGATTCATAGATGTGTTAAATGGAATAGAAATTGATAGAATGTGTATCAATGTATCTCTTTCAGATTTGATTGACAGACTTGATATCGACTTCGAGACTTCGATTGATTCTAACGACAAGAAAGGTATAAGCCATGTTTTGTTTGGGAAGATATAACTCAAATGAGATATCTTTTGAGTTCCCAACCAAAAATCACATACTAGAATTGTTGTATATATTGTAACATGTTTATGACTTGTTTATAGAATTATATCCAAATCTTGTAACATGATTGTGCTTTGATTATAGAATTGTATTCAAGCATATAAGATCATTGTGATATTCAGATATGAATATGATTATGCTTTGTTTACAGATTGATAGTCATGGCATCTAAGATAGGAGAGTCTTTGACAGCTATTGTCAATTATGTAGATGTTCGGTGTATTTCAGCTTAGGAGCAGCTCTGACTCCTATTGCAGCCGTCGATACAGCTCAGACCTAAGTCTAGGAATAAGACGTACAGTCACCCCGAGTGGGAGGGTAGGTGACAGCCATTGACGTCTTATTCACACCGGGATCCCTAGAGTTCTAGTCGAGTCGAGTCCAGATATGGTTTGATTCGCATTGCATATTTATATGGATGTCATTCATAATAGAATGTTTCATGATTTAGATTGTTTATAGGCATGTATACATGTTTATACTGGGATTTGTTCTCACCGAAGTTTTCGGCTGTTGTTATGTCTGTATGTGTGCATAACAACAGGTGGGGCAGGATCTGGGTCTCGCAGAGGATGAGAGATGGATATAGCGTGGTGATCACGGGCATAGCAGAGGAACTAGTAATTTGTACTTTTGACATATACTGTATTTAAATACTGGTTTGTTGAACATGGATGGAGACAAGAAATGTGTGTATCTTATGTTTGTACATTATGTTGTTGAATAACATAGAAACCTCTTGTTTTAGCTTTCATTTGAGTTAATAAAGATCCATTTAATCCGAAAGAAAAGAATTAGAGCCCGGGTCCCCACAATATTTATGAGACACATCATTCGACAAGTAGGCATGATAAATTTTTCACTCACATATGGGGAAGCCCGAACAAAGAAGATCAGAATTATCAATTTTGTAATTGTTGACGTCCTATCCACGTACAATGTCATCATGGGTCGGATAGTCATGACGGCCGTCACGGCAGTGGCCTTAGCCTTACATCAGAAAATCAAGTTCTGAATCGGAAGTGTAGTCAGAGAAGTGAAAGGGGATCAAAGTGTAGCTCGAAAATGATACGTGAAATACGTATGGGTCAAACATAAAGACACTGACGGACCTTCCTCCCAGGAGTGTGACTATTTGAACTTAATAGAAGACAATACCCAAGTGACTTCGGAGGAGTGTGAAGAGACCAGTTTATAATATGTTTATTGAGAAACAAGGATGTCTTTGCGTGGTTCGTGGCCAACATCATGGGTGTCCGAAGAGAAGTGATGGAACATAGACTGAACATCTCAAACGAATTCTGCACTTTCATCCAAAAGAAACATAATTCTGGGCCGGAAAAGGATGCAATTATACAAAAAAAAGCTAGAAAAGCTACTGAAGGACGGACACATTTAGAAAATATATCTTCCAACCTGGATGTCAAATGTAATCATCGTGCCTAAATGTTCGAGAAATTAGGCTTTAATTAAAGCAAGCCCCAAGGACTGTTGTTCCTTGCCCAGGATAGATCAATTAGTCGACTCCGGTGCTGGAAATGAGGTGTTAAGTTTTCTCGACACTTAACATGGTTACCAACAAATTCCTTTGGCCAAGAAAGACCATATCAAAATAAGTTTTATCACTTCTACAAGAACTTGCTACTGTGTTGTCATGACATTTGGCCTTAAAAATGATGGTGCCATCTACTAGAGGCTAATGGATCAGGTGTTCAGAGAGAAGATCGGGAAGAATGTTGAAGTATATTTTAATGACATCCTAATCAAAACCAAAGCATCCAACCAGTTTTTAGCTTACGTGGAACAAACTTTCCTGACACTCTGTGATTGCAGATTGAAGCTAAATCCATGTAAGTGTAACTGGAGTTCAGACTAAGAATTCTTAGGCTATATGGTTACTAAAAGGGGATGGAATCCAAACCAGAAAAATTACAAGCCTTAGCCTTGATGGGTTCCGCCCCCACCACCAATCTTCAGGAAGTCCTAAGGTAGACTGGAATGATAGCCGCACTATCACAATTCATAGCCAGTTCGACATATAGGATTTTCTCTTTCTCTATAGTACTGCGCAAGACGAATAATTTTGAATGGAATGAGCAAAGTGAAGAAGTATTTCAAGAATTTAAAGCATACTTGGAAGAGTTAACTGTTCTAAACAAACAAGTTTGGGGAGATAACCTGATGGTCTATTTATCATTGACACCTCAGGATGCTAGTTTGGTACTGGTCACAACTGATAAACTTGTTTATTTTGTTAGTCATGCCATAAAAAGGCCCAAGCTAAATTACACAAGTCAATAAAAACTATCTCTGGTGTTGGTTATAGCAAGAAATTTAAGGCCTTATTTTTTTATCACACCCCATAACAGTCCTTACCAATAGCATCTTGGGTAGAATTATGGCACACCTGGATGCATTGGAAAGACTGATCAAGTAGGTGACAGAGTTCAGAGAGTATGACATAAAGTATGAGCCCCAAACAGTAGTAAAAGATCAAGCACTAGCTAGCTGAATTCCTAGTAGAAACGGTGCAACTTGAACAAGAGGAACAATGAAAGATTTTCATGGATGGATTTTCTTGCCAAGCTAGGAATGGGGTTGGTATTGTGATTATTTCCCCATGGGGAGAGGAAAGAGGAGTCTTACCAATCAACTTGGAGGTATGGCCCTAGCCAACAAAGAAATACAAGCCGGATTCCATTGGTTGACCGTAAAATAAGATGATTCCATCCTAGTTAAATCCTGCCACAATTGTCAGAAGCATGGAGTCTCCAAAAGAGGCTGAAGGATTCATGAAAGCAACAATTGCACCATGCTCCTTTGATCAATGGGGAATTTATATCGTCGTGCCATTGCCAAAGGGCTCGGGTCAAAGAAAAGTTTTGTTGGTCATGGTCAAATATTTCTCAAATTGGTGGAGGTCGAACTCCACCCAACCATTAGAAAAGATTAAAAATAGTGCATTCTTAAAATTCATGTGGAAAAATATTATTTGCTTATTTGGGATACCTTGAATACTCATTTTTGACAATGGAAGATAGTTCTACTCTTCCAAAATTCAGGCCCGGTGTGAAGAAAAAAGTATCAAACAAATATCCAACTCTGTGGCCTACCCCGAAGGCAATGGACAAGTCGAAGTCACCAACAGGTCAATAGTTCAGACGTTGAAAGCTCGGCTAGGTGCATGTAAGGTTCAAAATACGATAGCGTAATCCAACTGCATGCAAATCTAGGGTAAATGACTAATTAAATTATTTTAGTTGCATTTATTGAATATGGTAGGCATGTGTACATGATTAAAATGTGGTTTTATACTTGAATACATTAAATTGGGGTTTAAAGGATATTCGAGACGTGATTGAGGAATCGAGACCGGGACCACAAAGGAATATATTTTTATTAAATGATTATTTTTAATTATTTAATTTATGGTATAATTTAATGAATATTTTCGAAAATGTGCTATTTTGCGGTGTTTTTACACGTCGAGTAGCATTTTAAACCTGCAATTAATTTTGACAAAAATAGGGACTTTTTTGAGGATCAGTTAATATTTTCGAAAAACAATAGCTACCAATTGTCTATAGGAATGACTCCTTACGAGGCACTTTATAGGAAGAAGTGTAGATCACCCATACATTTGGACGAGTTTGGTGAAAGAGGAGAATTTGGTCCGGACTTGATCAAGCAAACAGCGGAGTTAGTAGTCAAAATCCGAGATAAGTTGAAGACTGCACAAAATAAACTAGGACTCCTAGGGCACCAACAACACGCCACACTACACGTTTTTGAGGAGGAATTCACGTAAGGATTGAAGGAAAATTCAGCAAATTCCTCCCCACGTTGACGTCCTCGTATTGAAAATCTTTTTCGAGCGTAAAATACGTGATGACACGCCTTAATCTTCCTTCAATCATCGTTCATAACATATTATATATTTTGATACATATTTGAATGAAAAACATGATACACTTACTTTATTTTCGTTTTTATGCCACAACATTAACAAAACTAGAGTTTTCATCTTTTGAAACTCTTTATTATGATCATAAAGGGGCTGCCATGGTATAGCAATGGGAAGGGATGTTTTTTAAAATGTATAAGGGTCCTTAGGTGCATGTTTTAAGGGCTGTACAAGTAGGGGAAAATAGTGAACGAAAATTGGGATCAAAAGGGGCTAGGGTTGTGTTTTGGGTCCTAGGAAGAAGCAAGTTGTTAGCTGTTGTAGGGACATGATCATGGGCCCTAATGATGTCTATTCATGGTCTAGGTGGCTCAAGGGAAGGCTGGGGCGAAGCCGAGAGCGGAAACAGGAAGTTAGGGTCGCTCGAGGCTAAGGATGGCACGGATTTTAGGGGTGTGCTTGCATGGGCAGTAGAGCTGGTCTAGGAAGGTTCTAAGGGGCACTTTCAAGGTCCTAGGAGTGTTAGCTAGAGTCTAGTTTGGTCAGCTAATATCTTGGAACGAAGGGGACACATGGTTTGTCAGGTTAGGGTTTGGTCGATTAAATGAAGAATTGTCCAGCAAGGTTCTAGGCTTGTTATATGGTTCTAAATGGTTTGATTTGGGTTGTACATGGGATGGTTGTGTGTTAATAAACTATGGTTGAAGTTTTGAAAAGTTTGGTTAAGTTTTGTGTCAATTCGGGTTAAAACCGAGGAATAAGTTGAAGTTCTAAAACGAAGTGGGAAAACAGTCAAGGAGCTTAAGTTTACGTCGGTAAAATGTTTATGGGTGTATTTTAACGTGTTATGATAAGTTTGGATGAGTTCGGGTCGTCGTTTTAAGGTCTAAGGATAAATTAGGAAAGTTAGGGTTTCAAGGGGAAAAAGTCATTTTACACTTGAAAAATGTTAGACGTCCTGGCAGTGCCCTGAATGCTGTAATGAATGTTAAAATATTTATTTTTAATTTTTATGAAATTTTATGATGAAACTTTAGTGCTAAAAGACGTGTTGCATGCTTGGTTAAAAAAAATGATACACACAGATATATATATATATATATATATATATAAATATATATGAATTTTATAAATGATAAAAATAAAGAAATGTGGAGGAGGTGACTTGATTGTGACATAAAAGGATATGATTCGAGATATCGTGAGGGAAAAGCCCTAGAGGGAGGCTCTTTACGGGAGAAGGCCCGAGAGGGAGCCCAACGATCGTATTTCCATTGAAATGATATGACGATATGTTAGAACAAAGATCAGTTGAAGGGTGAGAGTGTCGGTGATATGCCCGCCGCCTGGTACCGTGGTTATACGTAGATGGATCCATCAACCTACAGGTAAAATGGAGTCATAATTAACGATTTGAATTCAATAAAAGAAAATATATATGTATATGATGAAAGAAAATGTTTATGATGAAAGGTCTAGAGTTATGCATATTTATGAAAAGCTATTTTAGTAAAAGTATTTTGTTGATGCATGTGATTGTATATGTACTATTAGTTATCACGATTAAGGTCTGCTGAGTCATTAGACTCACTAGGTGTGATCGATGCAGATGAGCATGATTTTGCTAGAGGACTTGATGGTTGAACTAGCTGGACTGATGGTACACATAATCCGATTACCTTTGCTAGTTTTCCACAATTATGTGATTTAAGTTTACGTTAAAGATTTTATGACTTGATATGCTTTTGAGAGATTTTGAGAGAATATGATGTTTATGATTAGTTTCGAAAAATGTTAAGTTTAGGTTTGTTTGAGGTTTACGATTTCATATTTCGAATTGTGTTTTTGGATTTTCAAATACTTAGTTGGTGAGTTTATGTTAATGTAAAATTATTTATAAATAAATGTATGTGTTCTTTTCGTCCGAGAGCAAGTATTTTAAAAAAATCTACTACATTTTAAAGAAAAACGAGTACTGAAAATTTCAGTGCGGCTCAGGGCAATTGAGCAAATGAACTACCGTGCATTCTTTGGTGAAACGTCCACTACTCGTTTTACTTAAAAAGTACTAGAAATTTTTTTTTTGTCCTTAATCTCCGTAATTTGAGATATACACATATATACTTTAAAATACCTTGAAACCATTTTTTAACATAAAACAACAACTAACATTTGAAAATCAAAGAAAATAGTTCAAATCGTCCAACGTTTTACCAAAACTAAAAATATTATTTGAAAAGTATAGCTCATACTATAAAATCTCAAAAACCACTAATAAATAAATTGTCGTAAAAATATCTTTAACATCACTAAAAATCATAAATTATAACTAGTGCAGAACACTAGCGTCGGTCCTCGGGTTATGTGCACCTTCAGTCCAGTAAAGTCAACCATCAAGACCTCCAAGAATATTATTATCATAATCACCTGCACCAATCATACCTAGTGATTCTAAAAACTCAACACACCATAATCTTGATAACAAATACTACATATACATATCACGTACAACAGTGAAAATACTTGTACTTAAAATATCGTTTTCAAGAGGATACATAAACTTTAAACATGAACATTTTCGTAAATATTTTCATGATGCATAACTTTAAATAAAAGCATTTTCATGATTCATAAACTTTAACTAAAACATTTTCATAATGATGCATCATTTTTAAACATAAAAATTTTCATATCATTCTCAACATATTCATATACATATTATCATCAACATATATGTATTCTTTTTTCCTTACGTTGAATTTAGATTGTTAATTGTGACTTTCATGTTCGTCTACGTGTTGGACGATGGATCCATCTACATGTAACCACAATATAGGCGGCGGGGATATCAGCAACACTCTCACCCCTCAACTGAGCCTTGGCCTTACGTATTACCATATCATCGTATTAGTCACAATTACTTCACTTCCTTCAACACTTTATATTTTCATCACTTTATAAAATTTAAAAAATGTATATAACGTTTTTTTTAAAACCAAGCATGCAACATATCTTTTAACGTTATCGTTTTCTCATAAAAATCCATTAACATTTTAAAATAAACTTTTTAACATATATCATTCCTTAAACATTTCAAAATAAATGTTTTAACATATTAATCATAAAATCCATAAACGTTTAAAATAAACTTTTAACATATTAAATCATAAACATTTAAGATAATCATTTTGACATATTAAATCATAAATATTTAAAATAAACGTTTTAACATATTAAAAATCCATAAACATTAAAAATACACATTTTAACATATTAAATCATTACAATTTCATAATCATTTTAAAATTAACATTTTAACATATAAAAATTCATAAACATTTCAACTAATCATATTGGCATATAAAACAACATTCAGGGCACTGTCATGACGTTTACTAATTTTCGTGTGTAAAATTACCGTTTTGCCCCTAGACGTAAAATTTCACATTTTTGACATTTTCTTAATTCCGTCGACTCTAGATTATCCCAAATAATTATTTAAGTTTAAATGTTCCCATATTTTTATTTGGTTTAAATCGATGACTTTTCAATTATTCTTTAAATATAACATATTAACACGTTTTAATCCCGAATTAAACCAAACCTTAGTATAAAATTTCCAAATTAAAAACTTAGACTTTTAATAATTATTTGAGCTTAAATATAATTTTCCATAATTTTATTCCGCATAAAATTTGGTGTTTCAATTAATTCTTTAATTAACACTTCGTGAGGCGATTAAATCCGGGATAAATCCAAAACTCATTATTTTGATCCCAAATTTTAAACATAACAATTTTATTAATTATTCACCCTCTCCAAATCATGAGCCACACCCGTGGACCCATGGTTCCAATATTAGTCTTTTAATTTTTGTTTTTGACACCTAAACGAACACACCGAGCCATCTCCCAAAATACTCGAGCCACGCCCGAGCCAAACCCGAGACAACCAACCTAGGCACCCTTATGACCAAGCCCAAGCTCCTGAACCTAGCCCTTTCTCGATCAAACTCACCTGGAACCAAGCTACAGAACCTGCGCATGGATGAACTCTTGCATATAAACTCTTAGTGACTCTATGACTCTTATAGCCCTTAACCACTGAGCCCACCTGATCCTAGCCATCTCTGGACCACGCCCAGACCCTACCCAGAGCAGCCCTAACCTTGGAACCCAAGCACGAATCACCTGAGTTCAGAAGACACAAGCTGGACGTCTTCGAGCCACAGCGCGCCCAGTCACTCCAGCCCTTGCCCAGACCCTTGTAGGAACCCTCTTGAACTCTTAGAAGCTAAGGACTAGGCCCAAGCTTAAAAACCGAAGCCACAACACCTGGACATGCCATGGCCGAGAAACCCACATGCACTAGAACTCTATGTTTGTGATGCTAGGACCCTATTAGGACCCTAAGGACCTAACCTAGCCCAGTCCAAGGCCCCTGTCCAAGCCAATACTCCCTGCCCATCTGTACCACCTGCGTGTGGCCTCGTGATGCTCTCGGGTGGAGTCCTAGCTTGCTAGGACTCCTCCCCAACCCCTGGTCTCGAGTGCTAGCATGGCTAGGACTCCTTCTCAGCCCCTAACTGCTACGCATCTGTGACCCAAGCAAGGACATGCATCAAGTTTCCCCGAGCTTAGACACCCACATCGTGATGTTTGGCTCCAGCGTATTCTATACCTGCGTGCATCCTTTCGTGTGTGTTCTAGGACCCTTCATAAACGTGTAAAAACATGCTTAATCATATCTTAATTCATGGCGGCCGTTTAAACAACATACAAACATGATTTTGAATCAACAAACAAGAGTTAAACACATGCATATATATAGTTGCGAAATTTATAATTTGAGTGTCTTGTTTTCTTTCAAAATATGTTCAAATAAATATTATGGTGTGATAGATGTTTGAAGGAAAGAAATATGATGTGCCTTTGCGTTATTAACGCACGAATTAATGTTGACGAATTGAAGAGCGATGGCTTGAAGAACCCTTGAAAACCTTGAAGAACTTTGATGATTTTCCCTCAAAACCTTTGTGTGTGTGTCGTGTATTTTGCAAGTGAGAGCTTTGAGTGATTAGAGGGAGTGGGCGTGGGGTTTAGTATGTTTAAGGGTAGGTTTTTAGTTTTAAATATTAATCAAAATCATAATCAAACTCTAATAGCTAACTTAGGTATAATGGCCCGAAAATTCGTGTTTGAAAATTTGCGGAAAAATTTTAAATTTTCTTTTCAAAATAATCAAAATGCCTCATTCATAAAATAAACTGATAAATCATTTTGTTCAAAATAGCAGCGGAAGAAATTATTGTTTGCAAAATAACAAGTTAAAGTAATCCAACAACTGATAAAAATGTTTGAGCATAAAAATGGTAAATGCTGAAAATGAGGTCATCGGGTTCCACTAGTGCTGACCCAAGATGGCTCACTGGTCCCCGCCCTCGATCCCGGCCTCATCAGTACCTACAACAATCAAGTCTAGTGAGTCTAAAGACTCAGCATGCATATATCGTAAATAACAAGTAGTAATAATAAAATTGCATGCGAAGTGAAAATAACATATCATGAGTCTGGCATTACGTAAAAGTATCATGTCATGAATAATTATAATACGTGCATAACTGAATCGATAATCATAAGTGAACTGCTTGCTCCATAGAGCTCTGTAATAAAATAGCCTGTCATAATTTTGTTGAGATTATGTTCTACGCTAGTGGCCCCATGTACCGAACTGAACTGAACCGGTAAGTGACCACCGGGTGATGTAGTAATCGTCTGATCAGACTAATGTCACAGTATACTGGGTGGAACTGAATTGAACCGAACCGGTAAGTGACCACCGGGTGATACAATAATCCCATTATAGTGAAATGGACACAAGCAATATCGCATAAATCTCAAAAATGAATATTTTATATTTTTATACACGTAACATATTTAAATGGCATTATTAAATATCCTGTATTATTTTATAACATGTGTTAGATTGTTCCCAGGCTCGCTACGACCTAAATTTAAAATGAAAAATATGAAAATGATTTTCTTGACCAAACGTTGTAATTAAATCCAAAAAACAAAACAATTACGCCCAACGACTTCGTATTTAATCATGACCCCGTACCAACCCGAACCAACATTTATTCGATCAAAATACACATAAAATGATGAAATAATGCTCCTAAAATTTCAGTACTTCGAAATTTAGTGAATGGAGGCCAAAAACAAAAAACGCTCTTTCGAGAGTCAATTTGGCACATCGAACCGTAATTTCTCGTACGACCTCTAAACTTAACCGAATCACGAACGGTCAAAAACACGACCTTCCTAACTCGATGAGGTACTGTTCAGTCCAAGTCCATAGGCTAAACGCCAACCAAGAACTGAAACGAGCATCTGAACCGAAACACCACTTGCTGTCAACAAAAATACAGCAGCAGCGCATTCGTTTCCTTGCGTCGTTTTCGAGACTACCGGCCATTGGGCCTTGCACCACCGACCAGAGCCTCTTACCAACATCCTAGGGAATGGTTTGAACCATGTCTAAGGGCCCTAGGCCAGACACAATTCGAACCACACCAGAAACAAACCACACGTCTCAACCGAGCACCGAATCTGCGTGTGGGATGTTGCAGTGGTTCTTGCTATCATGGACCATTCCAGTGGCCATTTGGTTGACCATGGCATGATCTACACATCAAGAGGTAGGGTGTGAACCAGGGATAAGGGCCAGAGGCCAACCAAGGTCCACCCCAAACCTTCAAAACCGAGAGTATACATGCATAAATGAAATGGGGATCGAAGGGGGCTGTGCTTGTTTGTTTTAAAACGGATAGGAACGTGAACCAAGCCATGAAAGGCCGACTTGGTCATGTCCTAGACATTTCAAGGAGATGTTCTAACCATGGCTATAGCCTCTAGGGCAGCCAAGATCAGAACACTTGCCTTAGACCAAAAATCGTGCAACCCGAGACGCAAAAATGTAGTTTGGACGTGTTGCTGTCCATTCGAGTTGCTGGGGGGGAAAAAGAGACTTTAACCAATGGTCAAATCCTTGCTTAACACACCCTATATCCATCCTAGATGCAGCCTGGCAAGCCTGGGCGTGAGCCAGCACCCGAACCATCATAAACAACAGAAAACGTGAAGCATGAGAGGGATCCGAAATAATTCTGCACAATGTTTTCGAGTCTTGCATGATGTAATTTCGGTTTTTGCTTAAATAAAATCATGAGTATGTTGTTTTAAAATACTAATATGGCTTGATTGAAGAGCAAATAAAAACATATACATGCCTTGATTCGTTTTGAAAGAAAAACGAACGAAACGACGACGCGGCAGGGAGGAGACGGAGTGATCTTCTTTTTTTCTTGTTTACCCTCGATTTCTCTCTTGTTTTTCTATGGCTTTCTCACGAATTTTCTCTGAAAATGCTGTTAGATTTTCGGTGTAAGGGAGAGGGGGAAATGGTTAGGAGAATGAAGGGGAGTTGCAATATAAAAGGGATTTAAATGGCATGACCAAGTCTTGCTCTCTTTGAATTGTTAGATGAGGACTTGGTTTGATATCCAAAAGATTTTTGGAGGGATTATGGAGGGCATGACCGATTCTTCATGTCAAAACAAGGCAAAGATAATGATTTATTATTAATTAATGGTGATTAAAAGTGAAAAGATTATCATGCCAAGAAATAATAAGGAAAGAGTCAAAGGTGGTGAGTTGTCAAAGAAATGTCATATCACCTATGGGGTGGCCGAAATTATGCTACTAAGTGGAGGGGAAATATTGCTTAGTTAGTGTATTTTAAATCTTTAGAGCCTTATCTATCCTTTAAATAATTTAGTGAATTAACACATTAATTATGGAACCTAAATGAACTTATTTCCTATTTACCTCAAGTTACTTAAATAATTCCTTAAACATTCTTTTACCTTAAATTAACTTATTAGTTAGCTAAAATAAATTCTGGGAATGTTTTCTTAATATTAAATTTTATCTCAAAACTCCAACTCCAGTCCGGCCTCACTTAATTAACTGAAAATGTAACAATTAAACTACTGCGTAAATTAATTAAATTTAAAGGAAAGAATTTAATTACTCATGCAATAATAATAAAAAAATCATTTTACTTTAAATGCTAAAAATTATGCATGACTTATACGTAGTTTGATTTACAGGTTCTACAACCCTCCCCCCTTAAAAGAAATTTCATCCTCGAAATTAAAACTTACCGAATAGCTCGGGGTAACGACTCCTCATCTCTGGCTCAGACTTCCATGTAACTTCATCCTCTGAATGGTTAAGCCATTTGACTTTGACTCGCTTAACCAGCTTGTTCCGAAGCTTCTTTTCCTGTCTGTCTAAGATCTGCACTGGTCTCTCTTCATAAGACAGGTTCGGAGTAAGCTGCAACGGCTCGAAGTTCAAGACATGCGAAGGATTTGCCATGTACTTCCTCAGCATAGAGACCTGGAACACATTGTGTACGCCGGCCAGATTCGGCAGAAGAGCAACACGATAAGCTAGCGTCCCAACTCTGTCGAGGATCTCAAATGGTCCGATGAATCTCGGACCGAGCTTTCCTTTCTTTCCGAACCGCATGACACCCTTCATAGGTGCTACCTTCACGAAAACATGGTCGCCAACGGCAAACTCTAGATCTCTCATCCTCTGATCTGCATAGCCCTTCTGTCGATTCTGAGCAGTCCTCATCATATCACGGATCTTGACTACTACATCGGCAGCCTGCTGAATAATCTCTGGACCCAACTTTGATCTCTCCCATACTTCATCCCAATGAACATGAGATCTACACTTACGAACATACAGTGCTTCATACGGTGCCATAACTATAGACGACTGGAAACTGTTGTTATATAGGTGAACTCCACTAATGGCAAGTTCGACTCCCAACTCACTAAGAAATCAATAACACGCGCACGGAGAAGATCCTCCAAAATCTGAAAAACTCGCTCTGACTGCCCATCCGTCTGAGGGTGGAAAGCTGTGCTAAACAACAACTTCGTACCCACTGCCGAATGCAAACTCTTCTAGAATGCGGAAGTGAATCTAGGGTATCTGTCAGATACGATAGAAACTGGGATACCATGAAGTTGGACTATCTCCCGGATATACAACTCTGCATACTGAATCATGGTGAAAGTAGTCTTAATGGGCAAGAAGTGTGCTGATTTGGTAAGACGATCTACAGTCACCCAGATAGCATTTGATCCTCTGACTGACTTCGGCAATCCGGTCACAAAGTCCATGGTAACATTCTCCCACTTCCACTCGGGAATGGGAAGAGGCTTGAGCAAACCTACTGGTCTCTGATGCTCCGCCTTCACTAATTGGCAAGTCAGACACTCGGATACAAATCGTCTGATATCCCTCTTCATTCCCGGCCACCAATACAATAACTGCAGATCTTTGTACATCTTCGTACTCCCTGGATGAATATAGTATGACGACATATGGGCCTCTGATAAGATATCTTGTTGAATAGAACCACTGCTGGGAACCCACATCCTGTCTCGGTATCTCACAATACCGTCGCTGACTGAATACAAGACACTGCCCTTGGCCTCATCCCTCTACTTCCACTTTGCCAACTGCTCATCTGCTGGCTGACCACTGCGAATACGGTCAATAAGGGAAGACTGGATCGTCAAAGTAGATAAACGAGGAACTCTACCTCGAGGATATGACTCTAGATCAAACCTCTGCATCTCAAGCTGAAGAGGTCTCGAAACTGTCAAATGAGCCATCACTGCGACTTTTCTGCTCAATGCATCCGCAACTACATTAGCTTTACCCGGGTGGTAGTTAATGTCACAGTCATAATCCTTTACAAGCTCCAACCAACGCCTCTGACGCATGTTCAGCTCCTTCTGCGTAAAGAAATACTTGAGGCTCTTGTGGTCGGTAAAGACCTGGCACTTCTCTCCATACAAATAATGTCTCCAAATCTTCAAGGAAAAAACTACGGCGGCCAACTCTAGATCATAGGTAGGGTAATTCTTCTCATGGATTTTCAGCTGACGAGAAGCATACGCTAACACCTTCCCATGCTGCATCAATACTGCGCCCAAACCGAGCTTCGGAGCATCGGTATACTACACAAAATCTCCGAGCCCTGACGGAATGGCCAAAATTGAAGCTGAATAAGAGCTTGCTTCAAAGTGTCAAAGCTCTTCTGACACT
This sequence comes from Primulina eburnea, assembly GCF_022965805.1. Taxonomy (NCBI): domain Eukaryota; kingdom Viridiplantae; phylum Streptophyta; class Magnoliopsida; order Lamiales; family Gesneriaceae; genus Primulina; species Primulina eburnea. The sequence goes on from NC_133107.1 coordinate 14,351,134, forward strand.
CATCGCTCCACACAAATTTATCATTCTTCTTGGTCAATGATGTGAGTGGACGGCAATATAGGAGAATCCCTTAATGAACTTCCGATAATATCATGCTAGCCCAAGAAAACTGCATATCTCTGATGCATTCTGCGGCACAACCAAATCTCTGTCTGTTGCAACCTTCGCTGGTTCTACCTCAATACCGCTGCTAGAGACAATATGGCCTAAGAATGCCACCTTCTCTAACCAGAATTCGCACTTACTGAACTTTGCGAATAACTTATGCTTCTGCAAGGTCTACAACACTGTGGTCAGATGTCTGCTGTGATCCTCTTGATTCCTGGAGTAGACGAAAATGTCTTCTATGAATACTATCACAAACTGGTCAAGATACGGCTGAAATACGCGATTCATGAGATACATGAATATCGCTGGCGTATTCGTCAGACCGAACGACATCACAAGGAACTCATAGTGGCCATAACAAGTCCTAAAAGCAGTCTTGGAAACTTCCGCATCTTTCACCCTCAACTGGTGATAACCGGAACGCAGATCTATCTTGGAGAATATCGAAGCTCCCTACAACTGGTCAAACAAATCCTCAATCCTCGGAAGTGGGTATTTGTTCTTCACTATAACCATGTTCAACTCCCGGTAATCAATGCAAAGCCTCATAGAGCCATCCTTCTTCTTCACAAATAAGACTGGCGCGCCCCATGCTGAAAAACTCGGGCGAATGAACTCCTTATCTAGAAGTTCTTGAATCTGCTTCTTAAGCTCTGCCATCTTTGTCGGGGCTAATCAGTACGGCGCTTTTGATATCGGAGCCGTACCTGGCATAAGCTCAATAGAAAACTCCACCTCTCGCTCGGGTGGCATACCAGAGATGTCCTCGGGAAAAACGTCTAGGAAATCTCTAACAATAGGAACATCTGAGGCTGATTGACTTGGCGTCTCGGGGACAGATACAAAGGTCACTAGAAACGCCCGACACCTTCTATGCATGAGCTTCCTAGCCTGGACATAAGGTATATTACGCGGTAAAGAAAAGTACCTGTCTGGCTCAAATAAGAACTGCGTCATCCCAGGCGGTCGGACTAGAACAGATCTCCACTGGAAGTCTATCAAAACTTTGTTCCGCAATATCCAATCCATCCCTAGTATGATATCAAACTCCGGCATCGGCAACACGATCAGATCCGCATAAACGAGGTTCCCATGCAGCTCAAGGTCTATGTATCGGATCACATTGGTAGCTGTCATCTCTTCTCCAGAAGGCAATACTACTGAATAGGCTATGTCTAGCCCCACAGTCTTGAACTTGAGGAAATTAGCAAAGACCTACGAAAAAAACGAGTGAGTAGCCACTGAATCTATCAAGACTTTCGTAGCGGAACCAGATATAAAAATTCTCCCAGAAATGTTGGAATATCAAGCTGAACCCAATAATCACAAGAACTAACCTATAGACATGCAAAGGCCAAAGTTCTTCTAACTTAAATTCCCAAAATAATACTTAGTAGAGCATGCAATCCTACTGCAATTCTATGTTCAAAATCTTAACCCAAAACATTAAATTCCAAATATAAATTTAAAGCGTAAGGGTACCTGTCATAAGCATCGTATCTGGGTTTGGCTGCGTAGTATGGAGAGCGAAAACTCTGCCTTGGGTAGGCAGATTTCCCTGTGGGCACTGTGGTAGCAAGTGGTTTGGAATACCACACTTGTAACACTTCCCGGAACCATACATACATGCTCCAGGATGGCGGAGTGAGCACTTGGGACAGACTGGGTGCTCAAAGGTCCTTGGGACTGCACGTCCCTATTACTGCTGCCTCTGTCCTCTGCTCTTGGGTGGGCCATGGAAAGGCCTCTTGTTCTGATGTTGTTGCTGAGGAGGAGGAGGACGGTGTGGTATTGGAACTGGTCGCTTACCCTGACGATCCCTCTCAATGTCACGCTGGTCCTGCTCTGCAGCTAGAGCTCTGGAGACGGCAACATCATAAGTAGTAGGGCCAGCCACCATAACATCAAGGCGCAAGATCGGCCGTAGCCCGTCCAGAAAGTGTCTCAACTTTGCTCCAGCATCATTCGCAATTAGGGGTACGAAATGGCAACCCCTCTCAAACTTACGGATGAACTCCGTAACAGTCAGATCTCCTTGCCTCAGGGTCATGAACTCCCTGGTCAACGTGGAACGCACCTCATCAGTAAAATATCTGGAGTAAAATATCTCCGTGAAGCGTGTCCAGCTCATCGTATCCAAGTTCAGGGCTACTGACGCTCCTTCCCACCATAAGCTGGCATCTCCTCCTAATCGATAAGTGGCACATCGAACTCTGTCTGCATCTCCAAGCTCCATGAACTCGAAGATAACCTCGAGGGACTTGATCCAGCCCTCGGCAATCATGGGATCCGTCGTCCCTGAAAACTCCTTAGGACGCATCTTCATGAATCTCTCATAGACAACCTCGGGCCCTGTCGGCCTGGCTTCCACAACATTGTTCCCCGCAAACTGTGCGAAGAACTGAGTCATCCCAGCTAGCATCTGGGCATTCATGTCAGGTGGAGGGGGTGGAGGTAAATCCCTCTCCTGCCTCAGATCCTCCGTGTCCTCCGGGCGAGGCTCATCATCTCTAGTGCGTTCGAGGATGTGTCTAGGGGGCATACTGTTCCATACATTAAAAATCTGAAAGAAAAATATTTCATGAAAACATGCTGTTAAATAATTCGTGCTTTAAATAAAATGCGTAAATGTAAAACTTACAGACCGAAGACGTGACTTCATGAGCTTCTCGTGGTCAGTAGTAGTACAACCCTTTACAAGAGCATAGGCTCTGATACCAGCTATAATAGCCCGAAAATTCGTGTTTGAAAATTTCCGGAAAAATTTAAATTTTTCTTTTCAAAATAATCAAAATGTCTCATTCATAAAATAAACTGATAAATCAAGTTTAATGTTCAAAATAGCAGCGGAAGAAATTATTGTTTGCAAAATAACAAGTTAAAGTAATCCAACAACTGATAAAAATGTTTGATCATAAAAATGGTAAATGCTGAAAATGAGGTCATCGGGTTCCACTAATGCTGACCCAAGATGGCTCACTGGTCCCCGCCCTCGATCCCGGCCTCATCAGTACCTACAACAATCAAGTCTAGTGAGTCTAAAGACTCAGCATGCATATATCGTAAATAACAAGTAGTAATAATAAAATTGCATGCGAAGTGAAAATAACATATCATGAGTCTGGCATTACGTAAAAATATCATGACATGAAGAATTATAATACGTGCATAACTGAATCGATAATCGTAAGTGAACTGCTTGCTCGATATAGCTCTGTAATAAAATATCATGTCATAATTTTGTTGAGATTATGTTCTACGCTAGTGGCCCCATGTACCGAACTGAACTGAACCAGTAAGTGACCACCGGGTGATGTAGTAATCGTCTGATCAGACTAATGCCACAGTATACTGGGTGGAACTGAATTGAACCGAACCGGTAAGTGACCATCGGGTGATACAATAATCCCATGATAGTAAAATGGACACAAGCAATATCGCATAAATCTCAAAAATGAATATTTTATATTTTTATGCACGTAACATAATTAAATGGAATAAATAAATATCCTGTATTATTTTACCACATGGGTTGGATCGTTCCCAGGCTCGCTGCGACCTAAATTTAACATGAAAAATATGTAAATGATTTTCTTGACCAAAATTTGTAATTAAATTCAAAAAATGAGACAATTACGCCCAACGACTTCGTATTTAATCATGACCCCATACCAACCCGAACCAACATTCAGTCATGATCAAAATACACCTAAAATGATGGAATAATGCTCCTAAAATTTCAGTACATCGAAATTTAGTGAATGGAGGCCAAAAACAAGAAACGCTCTTTCGAGAGTCAATTTGTCACATCGCACCATAATTTCTCGTACGACCTCTAAACTTAACCGAATCACAAACGATCAAAAACATGACCTTCCTAACTCGATGAGGTACTGTCCAGTCCAAGGCCATAGGCTAAAAGCTAACCAAGAATTCAAACGAGCCTCTGAACCTAAACACCACTTGCTGTCAACAAAAATACAGCAACAGCGCATTCGTTTCCTTGCGTCGTTTTCGAGCCTACCGGCCATTGGGGCTTACACCATCAACCAGAGCCTCATACCAACATCCTATGGTATGGTTTCAACCATGGCTAAGGGCCCTAGGCCAGCCACAATTCGAACCACACCAGAAACAAACCACACGTCTCAACCGAGCACCGAATCTGCGTGTGGGATGTTGCAGTGGTTCTTGCTGTCATGGACCATTCCAGTGGCCATTTGGTTGACCATGGCACAATCTAGACATCAAGAGGTAGGGTGTGAACCAGGGATAAGGGCCAGAGGCCAAACAAGGTCCACCCCAAACCACCAAAACCGAGAGTATACATGCAGAAATGAAATGGGGATCGAAGGGGGCTGTGCTTGTTTGTTTTAAAAACGGATAGGAACGTGAACCAAGCCATGAAAGGCCGACTTGGTCATGTCCTAGACATGTCAAGGAGATTTTCTAACCCTGGCTATAGCCTCTAGGGCAGCCAAGATCAGAACATTTGCCTTAGACCAAAAATCGTGCAACCCGAGACTCAAAAATGCAGTTTGGACGTGTTACTGTCCATTCGAGTTGCTGGGGGAAAAAGATACCTTAACCTGTAACATCCCAAAAATTTAAAGGTCCACGCGAACCACATGCATGCAATTATTAAATTGTCTTGTATTTTGATTAAATGTTTTAATTGCATTGATTAATTATGTTGTGCATAATTGCATGTTTAAAATATACTTTTCTACATGGTTGCATTAAAATGTATTTTTAAAGGTTATTCGAGTTGCGATCGAAGAACGGAGACCGAGGGCTGAAAAATAGAAAATGTTTTTAATAAATAATTGTTTTTATAATATGATTGATGCTTTTTAGTATTTTTAAAAATGAGGGGTTGTGAGGTGAATTTAATACGCCGGGACGTAAATTTTTATCAGTGTTGGATTTTCAACAAAAATATAAACGTTTTGGCAACCCGGCTAATAAATTCATAAATTTATTTAAACAAAAACTTTGGTTAAATTTTATTTATGTCCTAATTAGACTAATGAGCCTAATTCAATGGCTTAATAGGCCTAAAGCTTAGTTAGTAAACTAATTAGGATATAATATGTTAATTAACCTACCCCTAGCATCACAATTCACGCCACCCACTACTTTGAAAAATCTGAAATTCTCTCCCAATCTCACCATAGCACACGGCAGACACCATCACTAATTTGAAGAAGAAATTTCGAAGGTTCAAGCAAAAGTTCAAGCCAAGGTGTCCCTTTGTTCTTCGTCGTCAACGGATTTTTGTGTGTAAATTACGCAAAGGCAAGCCTATTCTTTCCTTCAAACATCATCACATCATATTATATTTTTATGCATGAAAATTTTGGAGAAAACAAGTAAAACCTCAAGGATTTTCGGATTTGTGATTTATGCTAAACTTTTTGCTTGGTTTTTCCTTCAAAAATCATGTGTTTGTAGTGTTTAGGGGCTGCCATGATATAGGTTACGAATAAGCATGGTTTATACAAAATATAGAGTCCTAGGATCACACTAAAAATGATTTACAGCATGGGGCAAACAAACTGGAAGCATCCTTGGGCTATGGTGCTTCTTGGCTCACGGCTTTGGGTGTGTAAGGGCTTGGCTTTGGCTCGGATGGGACCAGGGCCTGGCTAGGGACGTGGTAGGGTCAAGGGAAGAGTCCTAGCCATGCTAGGACTCGAGACCATGGGCTAGGGAGGAGTCCTTGTTGAGAAGGACTCCACCCGAGAGCCAAGGGAATTAAACAAGCACAGGTTTCAGAACTTTTGGCAGGGAGGAGGGGCTCGGCCAGGGGGCTGGGCTGGGTTAAACCAGGTCCTTAGGGTCCTATCAGGGTGCCTGAGGGGAGAGTTCAAGGGTTGGTTTGGTGGTAGGGGCCCTAGAAGCATAAAACGTGAGAGGAGTAGGAGTTGCGCAGCTGCTGGGTTCCTGAACCAGGTGGCTCGCGCGTGGGTTATAGGGTCTGGGTTGATCTGGGCTTGGTCTGGGCTAGGTCCAGGGATGGTCAGGGTTAGGTGGGTTCGGTGGTTAAGGGTTGGGAGGAGTCCTAGACTAGATAGCAGCTTTTTTGTTTAAGGACACTACACACACACACACATGCAGAAACATGGGTTAACTTCCAGCAAAATTTTGAGTGGGTTAGGTTCATGTTTTGGGGCTGGGCTTGCACAGTAGTGTCTCTAGATGGGTTGGCTAGGTTTTGGCTCAAGGTGGCCCGGGCGTTGCTAGAGTAAATTAAGAGATGGCTCGGTGTGTACGTTAAGGTGTCAATTTAGAAAATTAAAAGGGTAAAAATGAATCCATGGATCCACGGGGGTGGCTCATGACTTGGAAGAGTAGAATAAATATTAAAAATGCTATGTTTAAAATTTGGGGTCAAAATAACGAGTTTTGGATTTAATCGCCGCACGGAACGCTAAATAGCGAGTTAATTAAAACGCTTAGTTTTATGCTTCATAAAATTTTGAAAAATTAGGTTTAAGCATAAATAATTATTAAAAGTCTAAGTTTTGAATTTGTGAATTTTATATTAAGGTTTGGTTTAATTCAGGATTAAAACGCATTAATACGTCACATTTAACGATTAATTTAAAAGTCATCGAATTATGCTAAATAAAAATATGAAAAAATTCGTATGGGCTTAAATAATTATTTGGGACATGTTCGAGTCGATGGAAATAAGAAAATGTTAAAAACGTGAAATTTTACGTCTAGGGGTAAAACGGTCTTTTTCAACCTATAAATTAGTAAACGTCATGGCAGTGTCCTAAATGCTATTTTATATGATAATATGATTATTTTTATGATTATGGATTTTTATGAATTTTTATATGTTAATATGTCAATTTATTTTTAAGATGTTAACACGTTTATTTTAAATGTTTACGGATTTTTAATATGTTAAAATGTTTATTTTAAAACTTTTATGTTTTTATGATTTTTATATGTTAAAACGTTTATTTTAAATGTTCATGGATTTTTTTTTATGGTTTAATCTTTGACATTTAAAAGACATGTTGAATGCTTGGTTTCAAAAATAAAACGATATGTATATACATGATTTTTATTAAGTGATGATAACATGTTGAAGGATGTGAAGGGATTGTGACTGCTATACGTTGGAAATATCGTGAGGGTTATGGTCCCAGTGGGAGTCCGACGATCGTGTTTCCTTGGATACGGATACGAATACGTGATACGAATACGAATATGTTAATACGTAGGCCAAGACCTAGTTGACCGGTGAGAGTGTTGCTGGTGTCTCCGCCACCCACTACTGTGGTTTTTATAGATGGATCCATCGCCCAATACGTTTAAGAATACGAGTCACAATCACGATCTGAATTCAACAAACACGAACATGAATACGAACATGAGTATGAATACGACTATGAACATGAATATGAATATGAATATGTTTATGTTTTTATGAAAATTTTTTTATGCATCATGAAAATTTTTACGAAAATATTTATGTTTATGCATCTTCATGAAAATGATATTTTAAGTGCAAGTATTTTTCACTGTTATATGTTAACAGTATTACGTATTACTCGTTATCAAGAATATGACGTGTTGAGTCTTTAGACTCACTATGTGTGATTGATGCAGGTGATTATGATGATTATGGAGGTCTTGATGGTTGATCTGACAGGACTGGAGGTGCACATAACCCGAGAACCGACGCTAGTTTTCCGCACTAGTTATGATTTATGATTTTAAGTTATGTTAAGAATATTTTTACGTCTTTTATTTATGTTATGAGAAATTTTTGAGAGGTTATAGTATGGGCTATACTTTTCAAATAATGTTTTTAGGTTGGTAAAATGTTTGACGATTTTATGCTTTAAAATATTTCCCTTTGGATTTTTTAATGGAAATTGGATGTTTATTTTTAAAATGATGTCAAAAATATTTTATGGTTCGGCCGATGCTAAGTGAGGTTAAAAAGAAAAAAAATTCTAGCACGTTTTAAGAAAACGAATAACAGACGTTTCATAACCAATGGTCGAATCCATTCTTAACACACCCTATATCCATCCTAGATGCAGCCTGGAAAGCCTGGGCGTGAGCCAACACCTGAACCATCATAAACAACAGAAAACGTGAAGCACAAGAGGGATCCGAAATAATTCTGCACAATGTCTTCGAATCTTGCATGATGAAATTTCGGTTTTTGCTTAAATAAAATCATGAGTATGTTGTTATAAAATATTAATATGGCTTTATTGAAGAGCAAATAAAAACATATACATGCCTTGGTTCGTTTTGAAAGAAAAACGAAGGAAACGACGACGCGGCGCGGAGGAGACTGAGTGATCTTCTTTTTTTCTTGTTTACCCTCGATTTCTCTCTTGCTTTCCTATGGCTTTCTCACGATTTTTCCCTGAAAATGCTCTCAGATTTTCGGTGCAAGGGAGAGGGGGAAATGGTTAGGAGAATGAAGGGGAGTTGTAATATACAAGGGATTTAAATGGCATGACCAAGTCTTACTCTCTTTGAATTGTTAGATTTGGATTTGGTTTGATACCCAAAAGATTTTTGGAGGGATTATGGAGGGCATGACCGATTCTTCATGTCAAAACAAGGCAAGGATAATGATTTATTATTAATTAATGGTGATAAAAGTGAAAGGATTATCATGCCAAGAAATAATAAGGAAAGAGTCAAAGGTGGTGAGTTGTCAAAGAAATGTTAAATCACCTATGGGTGGCCGAAATTAGGCTATTAAGTGGAGGGGAAATATTGCTTAGTTAGTGTATTTTAAATCTTCAGAGCCTTATCTATCCTTTAAATAATTTAGTGAATTAACACATTAATTATAGAACCTAAATGAACTTAATTCCTACTTACCTCAAGATACTTAAATAATTCCTTAAACATTCTTTTACCTTAAATTAACTTATTAGTTAGCTAAAATAAATTCTGGGAATGTTTTCTTAATATTAAATTTTATCTCAAAACTCCAACTCCAGTTCAGCCTCACTTAATTAACTAAAAATGTAACAATTAAATTACTGCGTAAAGTAATTAAATTTAAAGGAAAGAATTTAAATCCTCATGCAATAATAAAAAAAATCATTTTACTTTAAATGCTAGAAATTATGCATGACTTATACGTAGTCTGATTTACGTGTATTACATTAGGCCCATTAACAATGTTAATTAGGCCCATATAGTCCACTGGTGTTAAATTAAAATATTAAAAATTATTTTGCTTAATAAAGTTTGTGAATTTATTAGCCGTGTTGCCAAAACATTCGTATTTTTGTTCAAAAACCAACACTGATAAAAATTACGTCCCGGCGTATAAAATCACCTCAAAACCCTTTATTTTCAAAAAAAATAATAATCATCAATCATATTTTAAATAATTAAAAACAATTATTTAATAAAAACAATTTCCATTTTTCAACCCTCGGTCTCCGTTTCCTCGATCGCAACTCGAATAAACGTTAAAAATATATTTTAATGCAACAATGTAGAAAAGTATATTTTAAACATGTCCATATTCACAACATAATTAATCTATGCAATTAAAACCATTAATTGAAATACACAAGGATTTAATAACTTTCTTTCATGTGGTTCTCGTAGACCCTTAAATTTTTCGGACGTTACAATCTTCCCCCCTTTAAATTGAATTTCGTCCCCGAAATTCGCTTATCCTTGATAAACCAAAGTTTAGATTCAGCTCTAGTATCCCAAAAACCATAATTCTGCTGCGTTACTCTGATAAAACTTATGTTCTAGAATGTCCTTACGTCTTTTTTATCCCAATTAATTTTACCTTCTAAATTCTCGTTTGCAAATCGCAACTTAAAACGACCCATGATGACTTATTGCTATGTTATTATAACCTCGAATTTCAATTTTTCTTATAATTCTCATTATCAAAAGATGGATGACCATACTTTTCATATATTACTTTCCTTATATTATACCCAAAATGTTCATCAACATATCAAATTTCAATCTTAAAATCCCAAACACACCTACAAATTCTTAGATTTTCAAGCTTAATATCGATTCATCCTATAATTCCCTTTATTAACATCCATTATAACGTTATAACATAAGATATCCCAAGGTTCTAATATTCTTACAAATATAAATTATCGAAAATTCTCATCATTTACATCATTCAATTCGCACTTATTGCTAGACTAGTCTCCAAGTTCCTTAATAATTGCAAAATTATATCTTAATTTCCTCAAAAATTACCCGATTGATCCTTAGTTTTGAAAATTCCACAATTACCCATAAGTTTTTGGTATTCCTAATTCCATTTTTTTAGGTTTCCCATGACATAAATTTTCAAAAATTTTATCTTATTTACTCAAAAATCAATTCTCATAACCAATATACATTTTCATTAAAATCTAACATCCCAATTATACATTTTTATACTCCTAAAGTCGTGGCAATCCTCAGGTAATTATTCCTTATGTCAAATTCCCAAAATAACTCAACTAGTTCCCACGAGTCATCAATATTTTCTTAGAAAAATCTACGTGTCCCAAAAGCATTCATAATATTCATGATTAACTTATGGCCCAAAGTATAACGTCAATACTAAAACACAAAAATCAACATAGTCCAATTCCACCACAAAGCCAACATGCATTGAAATCGCATAATTTGTTATTTCATATCGTAACACGTATAAAAATTCTAAACAGTAAAATCTTTTAGCATTACAAAATCATGCAACCATTCAGGATTTTAATAATCAACATAATTAATAATGTAACATATATTTTAAATGTCCATATTAAATCATTTAATGCAGGTAAACTTACAATTTTGAGGCTTGACGACTGAGCTTCCCGACACCGATGGTGTCACAACCCTTTACAGAACAATTGCTCTAATACCAACTGAAACGTCCACTATTCGTTTTACTTAAAAAGTAGTAGAGATTTTTTTTCTCCTTAATCTCCATAATTTTTTTAAATATACATATATATACTTTAAAATACTTTGACACTATTTTTAAAATAAAGCAACCAACTAACATTTAAAAATCAAAGGAAATAGTTCAAATCGTAAAATCGTCCAACGTTTTACCAAATATAAAAACATAATTTGAGAAGTATAGCCTACACCATAACCTCTCAAAAACCACTCATAAATAAATATTCGTAAAAATATCGTTAACATCACTTAAAATCATAAATCATAACTAGTGCGGAAAAGTAGCGTCGGTCCTCGGGTTATGTGCACCTTCAGTCCAGCAAAGTCAACCATCAAACCTCCAATAATATTGTTATCACAATCACCTGCATCAATCACACCTAGTAAGTCTAAAGACTCAACACACCATACTCTTGATAACAAGTACTACATATACAGATCACATACAACAGTGAAAATACTTGTACTTAAAATATCGTTTTCACGAGGATACATAAACTTTAAACATGAACATTTTCGTAAACATTTTCATGATGCATAACTTTAAATAAAAGAATTTTCATGATGCATAAACTTTAAATAAAAACATTTTCATAATGATGCATCATCTTTAAAAATAAATATTTTCATATCAACCTCAACATAGTCATATACATATTATCATCAACATATACATATTCTTTTTTCATTGCGTTGAAATCAGATCGTTGATTGTGACTTTCGTGTTCGTCTAAGTGTTGGGAGATGGATCCATATACATGTAACCACAGTACATGGCGGCGGGGATATCAGCAAATTCTCATCCGTCAACTGAGTCTTGGCCTTACGTATTAACATATTATCGTATTCGTATTCGTATCCAAGTAAATACGATTTTCGGGCTCCCGCTGGGACCGTCACCCTCATGATATCTCCAACATATCATCGTGTTAGTCACAATTACTTCACTTCCTTCAATGTTTCATATTCTCATCACTTTATAAAATTTAAACATGCATATAACGTTTTTATTTAAAACCAAGCATGCAACATATCTTTTAACGTTATCGTTTCCTCATAAAAATCTATAAATAATTTAAAATAAACCTTTTAATATATAACATTCATTAAAAAATTTAAAATAAACGTTTTAAAATATTTAATCATAAAAATTCATAAACGTTTAAAATGAACTTTTAACATATTAAATCATAAAAATTTAAAATTATCATTTTGACATATTAAATCATAAACATTTAAAATAAACGTTTTAACATATTAAAATCCATAAACATTAAAAATACACATTTTAACATATTAAATCATAACAATTCCATAATCATTTTAAAATAAACATTTTAACATATAAAAATTCATAAACATTTCAACTAACCATATTGGCATAAAAAAAAGCATTCAGAGCAATGCCATGACATTTACTAATTTTTGGGTGTAAAATTACCGTTTTGCCCCTAGACGTAAAATTTCACGTTTTTGACATTTTCTTAATTCTGTCGACTCTATATCATCCCAAATAATTATTTAAGCTTACATAAATTTTCTCATATTTTTTTGGCTTAAATCGATGAATTTTCAATTATTCTTTAAATATAACATATTAATGCGTTTTAATCCCGAATTAAACCAAACCTGAGTATAAAATTTCCAAATTTAAAACTTAGACTTTTAATAATTATTGAGCTCAAATATAATTTTCCATAATTTTATTCCGTTAAAAATTTGGCGTTTCAATTGATTCTTTGATTAATGTTTCGAGAGACGATTAAATTCTGGATAAATTCAAAACTCATTATTTCGATCCCAAATTTTAAACATAAAGTTTTATTATTTATTCACCACTTCCAAATCATGAGCCACACCCGTGGACGCATGGTTCCAATATTAGTCTTTAATTTTCGTTTTTACACCTAGACGAACACACCGAGCCATCTCCCAAAATACTTGAGCCACGCCCGAGCCACCTCGAGCCAAAATCCGAGACAACACACCTAGGCACCCTCCTGACCAAGTGCAAGCCCATGAACCTAGCCCTGGCTAGCTCCAACTCACATGGAACCAAGATACAGAACCTACGCATGGATGAACTATTGCATATAAACTCCTAGTGACTCTAGTATTCTTCCAGCCCTTAACCACCGAGCCCATCTGACCCTAGCCATCCCTAGACCACGCCTAGACCTTACCCAGACCAGCCCTTTCCCTGGAACCGAAGCACGAAGCACCTGAGTTCAGAAGAAAAAAGCTGTGTGTCTTGGAGCTTCCCTCGCGTTCTCTCGTTTGGCTCGAGCCACAGCGCGCCCAGCCACTCCAGCCCCTGCCCAGACCCTTGTAGGAACCCTCCTGGACCCTTAGAACCTAAGGACTCGACCCCAAGCTTGAAAACCGAAGCCACAACACCTGGACATGCCATGGCCGAGAAACCCACATGCACTAGAACTCTATGTTAGTGATGCTAGGACCCTAACGACCGAACTAGCCCTTGACCCAGCCTCTTGTGCACCCTGTAGAACCCATAAATTTGACTGCGTATAAGCCATGCATAATTCCTATTATTTAATTTAAAATGATTTTTATTGCATGAGTATTTAAATTCTTTTCTTTAAATTTATTTATTTTACGCAGTAGTTTAATTGTTACCTTTTCAGTTAAATAAGTGAGGCCGGACTGAAGATGGAGTATTGAGATAAGTTAATAAAGACTTATTTAAGAAGTAGTAATTTAGCATGTTAGTAAATATAATTTAAAAAGTTGACATGCATGCAAGTTATTAAACTTCTTTGGTATTTTATTTAATTATTTTAAGGCATAAAATGCATGTTTATTTCATTAATTTATGTTCAATTATTTTTATGCATTTTAGGCATAATTCATACATGCTAGGAATTGTTTCATGAAATTTTAAAAGTTCGTGCATTAAGATTTTTAACTTGCATTTCACATTCGAACGAAGATCGGAGACCGGAGAAACTTCAGGAAAATTATTTTTATTACATGATTAATTTTATTAATTAATTTAAGATGTTTTAAAGGTATTTTTCAAATACTGAGAATTTTTGGGTATTTTTACTCGCACGATTTTAATTTTTAACGGTACGCAAATTCTATCGAATTTGGGGACTTTTTAAAGGTTCGGCTATTATTTTCAAAACCTTTTTAACACGAAATATTTTTCGAGAATGCGTTTGGACTTAATGGGCCTACGTTTAAGCTTGTTGGGCTTAAAATCTTTGTTAAACTTTTAATTATCAAAATTAGGCCCATTATTTGGTTGTTAGCTATTTAAAGATTGCCTAACCTATCATTAACCTAAACCTAATCATCCACAACAGCCGACACCCTCCCCCAACTGCTGTCACTCTCGGTTTCATCATTTTCAGCAAGAGGCCCCATCGGTTAGTCTTGTTCTTGCAATAGAGTTTTCCTCTAGCTTTCACCTCAGGACCCTTGTGTTGGTGCATCATTTTAGGCACATTTTGCACCATTTTTCTGCATCATAACCGTGTAATTTACTGATGATATTGTTCATGCATAAAATGTTTCGATCTAAGAATTTCCATGTAAGATCCTTTCGGTTTTTCGGCGTGCTTCATTTCTAAGAGTGTGACTCACGGTTTTTTCCGATATGTGGTGCAATGAGCTGCTGCATAAGGTTGTCAAGGGTTTGGACAATCCATGGTGGTAGAGGTTTAGGTGCTGGTGTGCAGTCGTTCAGGTTTTGATGGTGAAGTTTGAGAGCCGATCGGGTGTGAGGGGAAGAAGCTTCGATCCGTAGTTTCCTGCTACACCAGCTGTGCGAGGGCCCTCCTCAGCCCTGGACCAGGCCCTGGTGGGTATGAGATGGGGTCTGGAACGGCTCAAACCATGCTGGAGTGATGGGAAACCGGTCGGGACAGGTAGTGATGCATTTGGTCTCGGTAGGAGTCATGTTATTGATTCTCGGTTCGGGGCTGGTAGGATTGTGCATGGGGGCGGTGGTTTGAGTTGGTTGGGTACCTTAGGTTCTGATCTAAGTCCCTGGTGTGTGGGCTTGTGATTGGTGCGTCAGGTTGAGGGTAGAGGCGTGAGTTTTGGGAAAGGGTAGTGCATGAGGTGGCTTAACGAGAAGGGCCGAGAGATTTGTTCTTGTTCTCAATTAATAGCCGAGAGTTTTGGGCCTAATATTGTGGTATTATGAGCTTCATAGTGTTTTTAAGATATAATAGTAAGTTGGGAAAATTTCGGGTAAGTTTCGAGTCGTTTCGGATAAAAACCGGGACCCCGGTCTAAGTCATTAAACGAGTCGGTTAAGTTCTGATTTTGGATTGATTTTATGTCTAAGTACAATTTTAAAAATGTTTTGGGATATTTTAAGGAGTTTGGTAAGCTTCGGGTCAATTTTAGAGGTCCAGGGGTAAAATGGTAATTTTTGGGTTTCCAGGGGCAAAATGGTAATTTTGCACCCGGGGTGAGATTTTGGTCCTAGCAGCGCCCTGAGTACAAATCATGATATTTTTAAATGTTCATGCATCACGTTTACGATTTTTACGCTATTATAATAATTATGGTGCATGCTTGGTTTAAAGGAATTAAGAGAGAGAAAAAGTAAGAAAGAGAAGAGCACCCCGTCTCCGCCGCGCCGCGTCGTTATTTCGTTTGTTTTTCTGTCAAAACAAACCAAGGCATGTTTATATCTTCTTTCACTCTTCAATCAAGCCATATAGGTATTTTTAAATATCGCAAGTACATGATTTTAATGCAAGAAGATCGAAATTGTTCAAATGTAATTATGTTGGTTAATTATATTACGTGCATAGAAAATATTCATTTTTTAGATTTATGCGATATTGCTTGTGGCCATCTCACTATCATGGGAGCATTATTTCACTCGGTCGCCAGTTACCGGTCATGGGAGCATTGTATTACCCGGTCGCCAGTTACCGGTCATGGGAGCACTGTATTATCCGGTCGTCAGTTACCGGTCAGTTTAGTTCAGTGCAGGGGCCACTTGCGTAGACCATAATCTCAACAGAAAATTATTACATGTTATTTCAGTACAGGGCTCCAAGGAGCAAACATTTTCACTATGATTTTCAGTCCAGTTATGCACGTATTATAATTGCTCATGACAGGTTATTTTCACATTATGCCTCATGACATGATATTTTATCCCATGCAAATTTTACTATATTATTTACTCGTTATTTACGATATATGCATGCTGAGTCTTTAGGCTCACTAGACTTGATTGTTGTAGGTACTGATGATGTCGGGGCCGAGGGCGGGGACCAGTGAGCTAGCTTAAGTCGGCAGTAGTGGCACCCGAGGACCTCATTTACAACACTTGCCATTTTTTTATGCTCAAATATTTTATCTTTTTGTTGGATTATTCTGAAATTATTATTTTGCAAACAAATATTTACTTCCGCTGCCATTTAGAAAATTAAACTTGATTTATCAGTTTATGTTATGAATGAGGCATTTTAATTATTTTAAAAAGAAAATTTTTAATTTTTCCGCAAATTTTCAAACTCGAATTTTCGGGCCGTTATACACCCTATTAGGACCCTAAGGACCTAACCTAGCCCAGTCCAAAGCCCTCTAGCCAAGCCTATACTCCATGCCCATCTGTACCTGTAACGCCCCGAAAATTTAAATGTCCACACGAACCACATGCACGCAAATTATTAAATTCTCTTGTATTTTAATTAATTGTTTTAATTGCATTAAATTAATCATGTTTTGCATATTTGTCTGTATAAATTATATTTTATACATGGTTGCATTAAAATGTATCTTAAAGGTTATTCGAGTTGCGATCAGTGATGCCCTAGGGTGGACTCCTAGCTTGCTAGGACTCCTCCCCAGCCCCTGGTCTCGAGTCTCCCCGAGCTTAGACACCAACATCGTTATGTTTGGTTCCAGCTTATTCTATGCATGCGTTCAGCCTTTCATGTGTGTTCTATGACTCTTTAGAAATGTGTAAAAACATTTTTAATCATATCCTAATTCATGACAGCCCCTTGAACAACATAAAAACATGATTTTGAATGACCAAACAAGAGTTAAACGCATGCATATGTATAGATGCGAAAATAATAATTTGATTGCCTTTTTTTTCAGAACATGTTCAAATAAATATTATGGTATGATATATGTTTGAAGGAAATAAATATCGCATGCCTTTGCATTATTTACGCACAAATTAACGTTGACGAATCAAAGAGCGATGGCTTGAAGAACCCTTGAAAGCCTTGAAGAACTTTGATTCTTTTCCCTCAAAACCTTTGTGTGTGTGTCGTGTATTTTGCAAGAGAGAGTTTTGAGAGTCACGCCCCGAGACTGAGCCCGCGGCTGCATGACTGCACAATGGGCCCCTATAACAACTATTTTGTATTTTTCCTCGCTTTACGAAAATAATTAACCCAAGTTGCTATTGAAGTCCATTGTAAGCCATTATGAACTCATTTTAAATATTTCATTTTTAAGATGTGGGACAAGAGAATCACAATCACTCCTCCTTCAGAACGTGACGTCCTAGTCGCGGCCTGACACCTTGGTCCACCAGCGCCGAGAATCTAGAGGTGACTTCTACAGGTTCAAGAGGTGGCTCCCGTCATGTAGCACTTTGCTCCGCAGGTTCAAGAGGTGGCTCCCGTGCACGTAGCACTTTGCCCCGCATAGCACTTATTTTCCGGTGTTCCATGCCGGTGATCGGCTTTGATACCTATCTGTCACGCCCCGAGCCCGCGGCTTCGTGACTGCACAATGGGCCCCTATAGCAACTATTTCGTCTTCGCTTTATGAAAATGATTAACCCAAGTTGCTCTATAAGTCCATTGTAAGCCATTATAAACTCATTTTAAATATATCATTTCTAAGATGTGGGACAAGGTAATCACATTGAGTGATTAGGGGAAGTGGGCGTGGGGTTTGGTATGGTTAAGGGTAGGTTTTAATTTTAAATATTAATCAAAATCATAATCAAACTCTAATGGCTAGCTTAGGCCCATTAACAATGTTAATTAGGCCCATATAGTCCACTAGTGTTTAATTAAAATATTAAAAATTATTTTTCTTGATAAAGTTTGTGAATTTATTAGCCGAGTTGCCAAAACGTTCGAATTTTTATTGAAAAACCAACATCGATAAAAATTACGTCCCGACGTATAAAATCACCTCAAAACCCTTTATTTTCAAAAATAAGAAAAAGAATCAATCATATTTTAAATAATTAAAACAATTATTTAATAAAAACATTTTCTATTTTTCATCCCTCGGTCTCTGTTTCTCGATCGCAACTTGAGTAACCTATAAAAATACATTTTAATGCAACCATGTAGAAAAGTATATTTTAAACATGTTCACATGCACAACATAATTAATCTATGAAATTAAAAAAATTAATTTAAATACACAAGGAATTTAATAATTTGCGTGCCGCGTTGACCTTTAAATTTTCGGGACGTTACAACTGGTCTTACCGAACCACAGCCCAGACCGCTACGAAATAAACACCCAATAGCATGGTGTATGAAACTGAAGCAGTGCTACCTGCCGAGATCGGCCAAGAAAATGCTAGAATAGTGGGGTATGGCTCTGATAATGACAATCTTCGAACCATGAACTTGGACCTGGTAGAAGAAAAAAAGAGCAGGCCAAGGTAATGATGAATGTTTATCGCAGAGGATGACCCGATCCTAAAAACAAAAAGGTTCTATCTTCGGGTTTGTGAAGAAGAAGACTTGGTGATGAGGAAGATCCAACACAATGGGGAAAAGAAAAACTCGATCCTAAATATGAAGGCCCCTTTAAATAGTGGTGAAAGCGGGGATCACATCCTATTATCTAGAGGTTACAAAAGGAAATAAGCGTAAATGACCTTGGAATGCTCAACACTTGAAGAAATATTACGCCTAAAGTCCAATCCTGTTTATGTCATACTTGTGATATGTTTATTTCCATTACTATTCTTTGAGTTTCTAGTATGGTAAATGTTTTATTTCCAAGTTATTATAATTAAACTTATAATTTTTATCAACCCATGTGCAAAATCCCATGAATTTGGCACTAATCCAAAAGCTCAACCCTCACATCGGCATTATGTAAGACCATAAATGTGGCATTCATAAGAAAAAACCCAACAAATGGCACTTACCAAAATCCCGACCCTCAACTCGTCATTATATAATACCATGAATTTGGCATTCATAAAAACATAGCCCACAAATGTGGTATTCATCCAAAATTCAGCCCACCAGCTCGACACTATGTAAGACCACGAATGTGAGATTCATAAAAATAAAGTCCACGAATATGACATTCACCAAAGACATACACGTTTGGTATTGTAGAAATCCACGGATGGGGCATCCATATATCAGCCCAATCTTCGGCTTGGAAAAATTATTTAGCCAATTTTGGTTACAAAGACAAAGAGCTCGGACAGTCATCATGTTCATGTTTTATGTTTGGTACTTGGCCAATTTTGGTTTCAAGTCAAAGGGACTCGGGCAGCCATCATGTTTGGGTTTTATGTTTAGCCAATCGTGTTTTCAAATCAAAAGGGCTCGCACAACCATCTTATTTGGGTTCTAGCTTATTACTTAACCAATATTTGGTTTCAAGTTCAAATGTTCTCGGACAACCATCATGTTCGGATTTCAAACTCATTACTTAGCCGAATAGGGTTTCAAGTTTATAAGTGCTCGGATGACAATTGTAACATCTAATAATTTAAAATGCAGATTTTTTTAAAATTTTTAAAACAGATCACATTTTTGAAAATAAACTATAGTGATGGTCTCAAATGTTCAAATTGATTTTTTTTATCTCATATGTGTTGTCCATTTTTCTATTCCTATTCATCATAACCCATTAAAATTAAATGTTTATTACATGCAAGCAACCCTACTGAAAAATATGTCATTTAAAACTATTCGTAAATATTTGACAATTTAAGATAATGCAGTTTAAAATGACCAACATCGTCCAACAAAATATGCGTACACATAAACGAGTAAAAATCCTAGTAATCATCAACGTACAAAAATATTCAAATCCTCTCAAATCTCATAAAATCGTGATGTGCGGAAGAAATGTGCTCCTCAGGTCGTGCACGCACATCCAGTCATGCCTACTCAGAATTCGCCACCTCTAGTCCCCTCATCGACATACTCACCCGCATCATTCACACATAGTGAGTCTAAAGACTCAACACACATGTACCAGAATAACAAGTACATATACATAGCACACAATAGTGAAAAATACTCTGTAATCAACTTACCTTTCATGAACTTAAAAAGAATAAATGTAAACGTGTCATAAGAAATCATAACATGCCCAAACAGCTCATCGTATCATCATATTCATAAACAATAACTTTAATTGAATTCAGTTCCTTAGTTTTGACCTTCGTATCAGCTTTTATCGTTTCATAATTAAACGGTCGATCAATCTACATAAAACTGTGGTACCCGGCGGTTGTCGGACATCAGCGACAATATTACCTGTAACGAAACGTACTTTGAACTACTTGAAATTTGAAAAAATAAAAAATTTCTTAAATAAATAATAATCTATCAAATTGCAATAAAATAAACTGCTCGTCTAAAAATATTTGAAATAAATGATAACAATCAAAGTTTGCAAAAATCTAAACGTTTAAACAACGTAAACAGTCTCATGAAAATCAGAGTATTTGAATCAACATGCATAAAGTTCTTAAAACATAGGCGGTCCTCGGGTTTAGCCTCCTGCCCAATCCAAGCCGGCTCATTGGTCCCCACCACTCGTCTTCTCATACTCGTCCTCACTTGCATCAATCAATTCTAGTGAGTCTAAAGAATCAACAGTCAACATGTATAAACTGGAGATAACAAGTAATACCTAATAAAACCATATGCATCTTTAAAGTAGAGCGTACATACTTAAACTTGAACGTACTTGCATAAACTTAGACGTGTCATCGTATCGTAAAACGTTTCATAAACATACTTTCATCATACACACTTGAACATGCATAAACTTCATCATTTTGCGTAGAGATATGTTTCAAAGCAAGTGACCCATACATAAATGCGTCTGATCAGACTAAACCACAGTACTGGGCTGGCAGGGAAAATTCACTACCACATACATGAGATCCCCGGTCATGCTTTACCGGGTGAATTGGTCCCTAGTCATGCATTATCACTTTCTAATCCCGATCAAAACCCGGTCATGCTTTATCGGGGCGGAGATGTCCTCGGCCACGTTCACCGACTTCCAAACCCGTTCATATTTGGTCACAAGACATTTAACATACATCAAAAATATAAAATATTTTCTTTTGCATGTCGAACATACTTACATGGCTTTGAGGGATTCGTTGGATTTCGCTTGGGGGCCACTGTTGCACATAATAACTCAATTTCATGCCCTTAAATTCCATACATAGACGTAATAGTCGTGCTCACCACCAAAGTGACAATTGACTTAGGACGTTCTAAAACACTTGGGACTTGACCTCATTCAATCAACATACTAACCCGCGACTCAAACCCCGAAACAATCTTGACATAGAGTAAGAAATGTACTAAGTAATGGAAGACACGGAAATCGCTTAAACCGTAGTTCAACGTTCCCCAATCAAACTTCGTAATATATAAACTAAATTTTAGTATGCTAGGACAGAATCACTGTACCATGCTGTTCTAGGGCTTCTTTGGTTGCGATCCACCAACTCTTTGCGACTTCCCGTAACTGGTGTCCAATCAGTTTAACTCTCCGTTCATCTGGGTAATCGATTGAATCAAATAGAATCTCGATATCGTCGAGCCAACTCTCACAATAACTTGTCGTCTCAATACCCCTCAGAATCGGCGGTTGAAATGACTGAAACCTCTTCAGCATTGTTTCCATCGGAGTTTCTGACACATCCATCTGATAAACCGAAGTACCACCTGATTCTGGAATTCTTCGAGGAGGTATATCTGATTACCAAAAGAATTAGTAACCAAATACAACAAACATGTTTCAGTCCTCCTCTGATCATCTTACTACTAATCAAGAATCAGTTCTGATTCATTCTCAATAATACATTTGATTAATCAAATCAGATAATCAAGTAAACATGTATTTTAAAGCGGTAAAACATGCTAGCAATCAAAAGCAAGGAAAGAAAACTCAATCTACCCTGCTCACTATCTTCTATCTCAGTCTCAAGGACCTACAGTTCTAGACCTATTTCTCTGATACCACCTGCTGTGGGGACCCGAACCTAATTCGTCTTCTTAATCGTTATTAAGAATCAATATAACAATTAAGAAATGTTGGACATAAATTTTTTTTTTAAATTCAAGTGCGGAAACATAATGTATTCGCTCAAATATACATGTCAAAATAAAGGTACAAGTCTTGTACAACATTTATTTATTTCCACTAAAGTTTCGTCACTATATCAAGTACTGAAACCACTCTACTCTAAGTCCGGATCTCCACGCTAAATTCTGAATCTCTCATCCTCTTCCTGATCTCAATCCTGTCCCACTTATTGTCATGCACACATACAAACAAGACAACAGCCGGATAACTCCGGTGAGAATTATATTCCCAGTATAAATCAAGTATGCATGCATTTCATATAAACAAATATAACATCACAAAACAGATATTCATAACATGTGTCATAATCAGAAACATGAATCAATAACAAACTGTAAATCATACTCTGAACATGTACCATAATCAGGAACATGAATCGGTATCAACCAGTAAATCACATTCTGTAACTCTTAGACTCGGACTCGACTCATTCCTAATCTAGGGATCCCGATCTGAATAAGAACGCAACGTTCTCCCATCTACTTTACCCCAGCTAGATGGTGGTGCGTTCTTAGTCCCAGACTTTGGCTGTCTATATCCAAGATCTGCAATAGGAGTCGGTCTTCTCCTCAATATATCGATATATATACAAAAGTCCAGTGACTTGGCGGTTCTGCCATGGCGATTCTGCCAAAGACTAGGCGGATCTACCCAACTCTAACTCATGCTTTGCTAAAGATCAATAGACTAGGCATATCAATAGCAAGACTTGTAAATATCAATACAATAATCATTCAGTATGTGATTTTGGGAAACTCAAGTCAAATCTAGCTCGAGTTGTCCAATCCCGAATCAACATTGATTTATACCTTTCTTTTCGTTCTGTCGAAGTATCGAACTCACTGTCTGTCAAATCAATCTGACAATAACAATATCAAATACATTGTATCATTGTATAACTCAACTCAATATCTATTCTGATCAATACTTAAATCAAACATAATCTGATCCATATCAACGATATCAGGATACAATCTCAATCAATACTGAATTTGATCAAAATCAATCTACTGATGTTTCGACGGCATAATAATACAATCTTGATAACCCCGTCAATCTCAACATCACAGATATAATGCTACAACTCACACACGATATCAATATGAATCATAATCTTCAATAATAACAGATCATAATACCAAATCATAACAATGATATAAACATCCCGTTCTTCGATCTGACTTAAATTATACGATGTCTACTATGTCAAGAACAACATATATCAATCATATCTGATTCTGGCCGTATCATAATTTCAAATCGTATCGAAACCTAATAACACTTACGTCCAGTTGTAGCCTGTAACGAAAGGGTCACTGTACTGAAGCCAGATTACGAATCAGACGGTCGGATTTCTCACAAATCGAATTAAAACCTTCGAAGGAATTTAGAACTTCCGTGGCCCTCCTTTGTTTCTTCATGTATTTAAATATATATTAATGCTTGCAATTAAAATAGTGTAAATTTTATTTAGAAGAATCAATTGACAGATTTTTTTGCACCAATAACTGGATTGAAAATAAATTTAATTATATTATAACACCAAACATTTTATAACAAATAACTATGGAATAAAAGATCTAGAGGTCCGATTTCACACAACTATCCACCATGTGTTATTTTGTGTAGCTATATTATAAATGTCCTTCTTATTCATTAGCCGAGAATTCTAAATTATCTACTCCCTCTCCCGAGTGTTAAATAGATATTAATTATCTAATAACGGATTGTCACGTAATAACTTCTTTTAATGGCTTCAATAGCAATATATGTCCTCCCGAACTATATAAATACCATCGATGTATTTTTCCCTTTCTTGTTTATAAATTCTCTTTTCCAAGTGATAAATTATAAACATAAGAATCATTCAAGATATGGCCAGTAAACTGAAAGCATTAAGATTGGAAAAATACAAATGAATAATAAGGAAAACTTATATAGCATAATTCATAAATCCCAACACATGGTTTCTAGTTTTGTTCCATCATTCCTCTAGAAATAAAAATTAGTTCATAACAAAATAACATAACAACAATAAAACATGGTTTTAAAACAAGACATATCAAATAAAAATAAAGAAAGAAGACTTAGAACAAGATGTCGAAGTGCTGATTCCGTCCTCGGATTTGTGCAAAAGAATTCTCAAGAACTTGATGAACTTGATCTGTAATCTTTCTTCAGTAGCCTCCAATCCTTCCCTTGGCTCCCCAATACCCTAGATAGTGAATAATAGAAGCCTTTTATAGTCCAGACAAGCTTCCTCACGCAGCATACCATTTTCCTCTACTTTTATTCGAAGTCCACAAAGTTACAGATTTTTCGGACTCTGTTTTGCGAAGGACCGCGGGTGCGGTACAACACAGACCGCGGGTGCGGTGCTGTTTCGGGGTACCTTTCATTTTCGAACTACAAAGACCACGGGTGCAGTAAGACAGGGACCGCGGGTGCGGTCCATATGCTACCGCGGGTGCGGTCATGCTTCTGCCATTTTTCAACACTTTACTACTCAAAATTCTCATTCTAAGCTTCCAAACTACAACAACAAAAACAACAATAAATCACATAAAACCTGCTCAAGAATAACAAAATTTCAAGTTAAAAACAAGTAATAAAAGTACAATAAATTGCACTTATCAAATTCCACCAAACTTAAGATTTTGCTAGTCCCGAGCAAAACAAAACAACACAAACAAACAAGTCATGAAATATTTTAAAGAACTTGGCCTCAAGATATTTTAACTAACTCTTCATGCATTCACAATTCAAATCAATCCAACCACTTGTTCATCCGGATAAAATCATGCAATCGGTTAATTTTCTTAACTTATAATCTCTTCAACTCATATTTCAAAACATTCTCAATCAATTTCAATTTTTACAAACACAAATCAAGAGGTCTTTTACGGTAAAAATTGGGTTCAAAGCAATATTCATTCAAGAAATGGATACCCAATAAATATTTGATGCAAAGAGGTGTGTGTAAAATTTATCAAGATTCTTATTCAATGAAAGTGTTTATCGATTGTCCATAAGATAGATCCTCCCAATCACTCTCCACTAGTATAATGGACAACTATGACTAGGTTAATAGGATTTTCAATGGTTATAATGTTAGGCCTTGTCTCATGGCTACAAATAAAGATTAGGAGTTCAAATAAGGGAGTAAGTTGAATTTTATTTCTTTTGCAAACTCCACTTTTTCTTTTATCTCCAATTTTTTTTTATTCATTTCATCTCCTTTTCTCCCCTTTTTCTCCAACTTCATCAATGTAACATCATTCATTTTTCTTTTCTTTTGTA
Source organism: Primulina eburnea (assembly GCF_022965805.1). Lineage (NCBI taxonomy): Eukaryota > Viridiplantae > Streptophyta > Magnoliopsida > Lamiales > Gesneriaceae > Primulina > Primulina eburnea. Next base: position 14,376,820 of record NC_133107.1, read on the forward strand.
GGAAAATTTTCATTTCTTTGATCTTGTGAATTCTTAGTCCCTTGAGAAGGTAGGAAATTAAAGTTTAAGATATTCAACGGGGTAGTAAATGTGGGATATTTGAAAGAACATCGAATGTGGGTCTTTTACACATATTAACGTGTGCCATTCGAATTCATATAAGCTCAAAAAGGTGACAAATGATAAATTATTTTTATTTGGTAGCTTGAAAGGCTCAATCGATCCAAAAATCACCTAAATCATTCCTATATCATAAGTTATCCGTATTTCGCCTTGAGTGATGTTTGAATAGTTCTATACAAAATCTCAATCCACCAACATAAAGTAAAATCTAATCATCGTGAAAATGGTGTCTCAATGCATCAACCAAATACATATATATTCAAAAGAAAAGTGCTTGGCTTCCAAGAAATTTCAAGAACACAATTCTTTTCTCATATAGGCTCAAGAGGGCTTCAAATGAATATTTATGAACAATATAAATAGGCCCAAATAAAATCAAAGATTGCCTCAATCATATATGTGTTTGCAAAAATTTATTTCGATGTCAAATGAAAATCACAGAGTTGTATAGAAATTATAAGTCTCAAACTTACCTAATCTCATGATTGTTCTCTACATTTTTCAAATTGATCGATTAACATGAATGTAATGCATGACTTTTCTTCTTAATGCAACATTTTTCTTTTCTCATCATTGGCCATTTTAAATAAAAAAATTTCATGACTATAAACACACAAGCAAACAACTACAAAAATAAATAAACACAAAATAAATAAATAAACACTCAAAAGAAAATAAACACACAAAATAAAATAAAATAAATCAAATCTCCCCCAAACTAAAACATGTGTATCGTCCTCGATGTAAATAAGCATGAAAATTAGGAGAATACGCATATCTCGGGCGACGACCGTCAGTGGTCATCGCCATCCTCATCATCTTCGTCATCTTGTTGTGGTTGGAACTCCGGCGGGTGATATATGGGTGGCCACTGTGGAGGAGGTGGGAATGGTTGCCAGAGGTTGAAGCCGATGGAAATTGTTGAGCCAAGACAGATGTAAAATCCATCATATATCCCATAAATGTGTCGGTCCTAAACCGAAATGCATCCATTTCTTGGCGTTGATGTTTCATATCTTCTTCCAACTGGGTCAACCTATCTCTCCTATTTCGTTGTTGCGGTTGTGGTTGTGGTTCTTGAGATTGAGCCTGGGCACGTCTCTCTGCAGCTCTTCTGTTAAATTCCTTTTTTGCTCGACGTGCCGCAGCATGTTCACCTCTAACTACCCTATGTGGTTGAACTACCACAATGGGGTTTTTAGGCTTCAACAATTCTTCATTTACTGCCCAAGTCACTCCCGCATTTTGGCATAAAGCAGTGATAAGAGAAGGGTGGAGGAGTCCACTAGGAAAGTTACCTCTTGCATATTCAAGCATCGAACTCTGAAGCAATTGACCTAAATCAATTGTCTTCCACGTCATAATGCAAAAAGTAAGAATTGCCCTCTCCTTGATAACTGTGGTGGTATGCTCAGTAGGCTTAATCCTAGTAAAAATAAATGAATACCAATCTTTGGCAACACTTTTGAGATCAGACTTAGCTAGGCTAACATGCACTTCATCCCTCATTCTCCATTCCGCTCCCTCTATGCAAATTGTTTGAAGAATATTATTATAATCTACATGCTCAGCCCAGTATTCTTCATATTCATCGTGCATTACATGAGGGATACCATATAACGTATTGATCATATGTGCATTAAAGGCTACCATTTTTCCTCGCACCAACACCTTCAACTGATCATGCCTAACCTTGAGGTTAGCATAAAATTCTCTCACCAACGAAATGACAGCATCTTGTGGCTGCCTGCCAAACTCATCCCAATGCCGAGCAGTAAGCATTAGTCCAATTTCAGTTCGAGGGAAACTAATATCAAATCCCCTTTCTTTTATAATGCTCTTGCTCAAAATCTTTCCATAGTTCCCCTCCGCTTGTTCGTCCCAAAACCTGTTTGCATCGTAATTCACAGATGATGAGGCACCCTTAGATTGTTTTTATCTTGGAGGCATTTTATCGAACACCTTTCAATCACCAACTTCTCCTCAATCCAATTCACAAAATTTAATGGTTCTTGCACTCCCCCAAACTTAATACTCACAATATCCACACCTCAACAATATACACAACATTCAATCAATAATATCCACAATACCAAGAATGTACTTCACTAAACGTAATTTCCTTCCATAGCAAATAACACCTTCAATTTCGAAATTTCAACAAATATGCAATGGATTTGCTCACCTTGAGTGTGTTGAAATGTTTCTTGAAGAACAAAATCAAAGCTCCATCCAATTCTTGCAGAAATTTTCGAGCCCCTTTGAAACCCTAGGTTTGATGTTGTTTTTCTGTGGAAAGAAAATTGATATTTGATGGAATGAATGAAGATATTTAGGTTGGAGTGGTAAATTTGTTGAAGAAATAACAAAAATTAAGTGTGAAAAGTTTGTTCTTGAGAAAAGATTTCGAAGGAAGGAGAGAAATTTGAGAGAGGTGTTCTTCGATTATGAAAATTCCTGCCCCATTTTGTTTTTAAAACTATCGACCGCGGGTGCGGTGTGCAAGGGACCGCGGGTGCGGTGTGCAAGGGACCGCGGGTGCGGTATGCTCTCGAATTAATTTTGATATTCAGTATTCCATGACCGCGGGTGCGGTGTACAGGAGACCGCGGGTGCGATGTGTTCTCGGAAAATGTAGCATATTTCGATACTAATCAACCGCGGCTGCGGTGCAGGAACAACCGCGGGTGCGGTATGCTCTCGGGACATGTTGCGCGGGTGCGCTCCAAAATATACCGCGGGTGCGGTGCTTTCTCGGCAATTTCTTTAAAATTTTTCTTCCTTAACCGCGGGTGCGGTGCTATATGTACCGCTGGTGCGGTACTCCTTGGGGAAAAAATTTTTTCTTCTTCATTTTTAGAGTCCTGAGAATAAAACAAGTGGAATTCATTAGTTTTGGGAAGATATAAGCACACACTATACTAAAAAAAATATAAACAACCTATAATAAGAATACTAGAATAAAAGCAAAACCGAAAACAAATTGCAAAAGATAAACAAAAATTTGGGTTGCCTCCCAATAAGCGCTTGGTTTAACGTCTTCAGCCCGACTTCCATCAGTCTACATCAAGTCGATCCGCCCAAAGGAATGTTTTTAAGGTGCCTTACCTCAGTTCCATAATATGGCTTAACTCACTGCCCATTCACCTTGAAGGTCCTTCCATCTTTGACCTCGAAGTCGAATTCTTGTAATAGCAGTATCCACCTTATCAAGCGTGGTTTCGCATCCTTCTTGGCAAATAGGTAGCGAATAGCTGCATGGTCAGTAAAAACAATTACCTTTGTGCCGATCAGATATGGCCTGAATTTGTCGAAGGCAAATACTACAGCAAGCATCTCTTTTTCAGTCGTGGTGTAATTTTGCTGTGCAGCATCCATAGTACGGCTTTCATAATATATTGCCCTAAACATCCTTTCTCTTCTTTGGCCCAATACCGCAACAACGGCATAATCACTTGCGTCACACATCGGCTCAAAGGGCTACTTCCAGTCCGGCACTATCATGATTGATGCTGTCACCAATGCCCTCTTGATTTTCTCAAACACCTGCAAACAATCATCATCAAATATGAATGTGGAATCTTTTTCAAGCAAATTACATAAGGGTTTAGTGATCTTAGAAAAATCTTTAATGAATCTCCGATAAAACCCCGCATGTCCTAGAAAGCTCCTTATTCCTTTGATGTTCTTTGGTGGAGGAAGTTTTTCAATTGCAACCACCTTGGTTCTATCCACCTCTAATCCCTTAGATGATACTTTATGTCCCAGGACAATGCCCTCTTGGACCATAAAGTGACATTTTTCCCAATTAAGAACTAGGTTCTTTTCTTGACATCTCTGCAACACAAGAGATAAGTTATGTAAACAATGATCAAATGAAGAGCCAAATACCGAGAAGTCATCCATGAAGACTTCCATGATTTCTTCCACCATGTCTGCAAATATAGCCATCATACACCTCTGAAAAGTGGCCGGTGCATTGCATAGCCCAAAAGGCATTCTCCTAAAAGCGAACGTGCCATAGGGACACGTAAAAGTAGTCTTCTCCTGATCTTCTGGTGTTATAGCTATCTGGTTATAACCTGAATAACCATCTAAGAAGCAATAATGACAATAACCAGCAAGTCTATCTAGCATTTGATCAATAAAAGGCAATGGAAAATGATCTTTTCGGGTGGCATTGTTTAATTTTCTATAATCCATACAAACTCGCCAACCAGTTACAGTACGAGTAGATATTAATTCATCATATTCATTTTTAACCACAGTTATTCCACCCTTTTTCGGTACAACTCCCAACTACTATCAGAAATAGCATATATCACACCAGCATTCAACAATTTAAGCACCTCATTTTTCACAACTTCTTTCATTGCCGGATTTAATCTCCTCTGATGATCCACATAAAGAGTATACGACTCCTCCATTAAAATTTTATGCATGCATATAGTGGGGCTAATTCCCCTAATATCAGAAATCGACCATCCCAATGCAGTTTTATATTCCCTCAATACTCTCAATAATTTATATTTTTCATCAATAGTAAGGGAGGAAGATATGATTACCGGATATGTCGACTTCTCTCCTAAGAATGCATAACATAGGTGGCTTGGCAGTTCCTTCAGATCAGGAGAGGGTGATATTACCTCTATTTTCTCTTCGACGTTCAACTCCTCAATCAACACATCCGTTTTCTTTTCTTTATGAAATACTTCAAGAGCCACCAGTTGCTCTTTCACTTCCCAGTCATCTTCACTAACAGCTTCAGCAGCTCTAACCAAGCAACTCTCCAAAGGGTCCCTAATTCCTCCACAGTCAAAGGATACACATGAGTCTATAACATCAATGCTTTTACAAGTACTTACCTCATTTGATCCCTTCATGGCATGATAGATATTAAAAATGACTTCTTCTCCACCAACTCTCAAGGTGAGTTCACCCTTATGCACATCTATCAATGCCCTTCCAGTTGCCAGGAATGGTCTCCCAAAGATTAATGGAGCATCATTATCTTCTTCCATATCTAGAATCACAAAGTCTGCAGGAAAAATAAACTTATCCACTTTTACCAATACATCATCGACGATCCCTCTTGGATATGTAAGACTTCTGTCTGCAAGCTGTAGGGTGATAGTGGTTGGTTTAACTTCTCCAAGCTCCAATTTCCTGAAAATAGAAAATGGCATCAAATTAATACTTGCTCCTAAATCACATAAAGCTTTACTACAATGAGAACCACCAATAAAGCAAGGAATAGTAAAACTCCCTGGATCTTTCAATTTTTGTGGTAATTTCTTTTGTAGGATGGAACTGCACTCCTCAGTAAGCTTCACTGTCTCAAACTCTTGCAGCTTCCTCTTTTTAGACATCACATCTTTAATGAACTTGGCGTAGTTTGGCATTTGCTCCAAGGCATCAGCAAATGGTATATTGATGTGTATCTTCTTAAAAATCTCAAGGAATTTTGCAAATTGATCATCTAAACTCTTCTTTTTGAACCTCTGATGGTATGGAATGGCAGGCTTAAATGCAGGAGGTTGTGTAACTTTTGTCTTAGAGTCCTCAACCTTATTCTCTATTATAACCTCAAACTCAACATCTTCCACTGACTTCTCACTTTCCAACATCTTCTTGGGACTTTGAACATCCAATTCTTTTCCGCTTCTCAAAGTGACTGCCTTGCACTGTTCTTTTGGATTAACTTCAGTATTACTCGGAAATTGTCCCCTGTTCTGATCTCTCAAAGCATTAGCTAACTGTCCAATTTGTGTCTCCAAAGATTTCATCGTAGCACCCATGTTTCCTATGTGAGTCTCCATGCTATGAAGCCGAGACTCAGTTCTAGCCATCTTCTTTCCAGATTCAGCCACAAATGCACCTACCAAATCCTCAAACGAAGGCTTTCCCTCCCCTTTTGATGTATTGAACCCCGGAGGAGGATTCAACTCATTCTTATTGTTTGCATAAGAAAAATTTTCATGATTTCTCAAACCTGGATGATAAGTATTAGGAGGAGGGTTACCTCGATATCCTTCAAATCCACCAAAGTTTCTGTTGTTGATATATTGGGCTTCTTCAAGAGAATGAGTTTCTTCAGCAACAACGGAAGGACCTTCAGTGTCAGGTATGCTCACTTTATTCATGGCTGCTAGTTGTGTGGTCAATGCAGAAACTTGGGCGGTTAGTGAAGTGATAGGATCCACGGCATAAATACCAGCTGTCTTCTTTACTCCTGACCTTTCAGATGGCCACTGATAACTGTTAATGGTCATTTGTTCAAGCAAATCATATGGTGATTTGGCAAATATCGTTCCACCAGCTGCTGCATCCACAGTGCCTCTTGTTTGTCCATTCAAACCATTATAAAACAATTCAATCTGTACCCAATCTCGAAACCATGGTTTGGACACCTCCTCAACAACTCCTTATACTGTTCCCATGCCTCATATAATTGCTCAAAGTCAGTCTGCCTAAAATTACTTATCTCTATCTTCAACTGTGCAGACTTCGCAGGTGGAAAATATTTAGCAAGGAACTTGGTTGCTAACTCCTGCCATGTAGTGATACTCCCCAAAGGAAGCGATTGGAGCCATCCTCTTGCTTGATCCCTAGAAACACCATTTATTTTTACTGTATCAGTGATTTCAAGGAATTTTCTGAGATGTAGATGAGGATCTGCAGTAGCGGTTCCCCCAAACTGATTCTGTTGAACCATATTTATCAATGCTGGCTTAAGCTCAAAGTTGTTTGCATTAATAGTCCCTCGTGCTATGACAGAGTAATGAGCATTCAGTACCGGCCTAAAATGATCTCTGATGGGTATTGCAGGGGGTGGATTTTCATTATCTCTGTTTTCAGCCATTGCTCGAATCTCTTCTCTTCTTGCCTTTCTTAATCTTCTTGCAGTTCTTTCGATTTCAGGATCAAAGATAAGCAAGTCAAGATTTTGCGATCTTCACATGCACTGTCAAACAAAGATAAGACACAAATCAATGTTTAATGTATTACAATAAAAACATCTCTAAATTAAAATAAAGACTAATTGGTAACAATACTAATATAAATTTAAAATAGACACTCCCCGGCAAAGACGCCAAAAACTTGTTGCGTTTTTTCTTAATTGCTTGCAAGTGCACAACGTCAATTTGTAATAAAATGTATTTTCGAGTACAAGTGTCGATCCCACGAGGAGTATGTATTTAAATATATATTAATGCTTGCAATTAAAATAGTCTCAATTTTATTTAGAAAAATCAATTGACAGATTTGTTTGCACCAATAACTAGATTGAAAATAAATTTAATTATATTATAACACCAAACTTTTTATAACAAATAACTATGGAATAAAAGATCTAGAGGTCCGATTTCACACAACAATCCACCATGTGTTATTTTGTGTAGCTATATTATAAATGTCCTTCTTATTCATTAGCCAAGAATTCTAAATTATCTACTCCCTCTCCCGAGTTTTAAATAGATATTAATTATCTAATAACGGATTGTCACGTCCCCGTCAACAATCTATAATTAAATAACACAATAAGCAATAACTTCTTTTAATGGCTTCAATAGCAATATATGTCCTCCCGAACTATATAAATACCATCGATGTATTTTTCCCTTTCTTGTTATAAATTCCCTTTTCCAAGTGATAAATTATAAACATAAGAATCATTCAAGATATGGCCAGTAAACTGAAAGCATTAAGATTGGAAAAATACAAATGAATAATAAGGAAAACTAATATAACATAATTCATAAATCCCAACACATGGTTTCTAGTTTTGTTCCATCATTCCTCTAGAAATAAAAATTAGTTCATAATAAAATAACATAACAACAATAAAACATGGTTTTAAAACAAGACATATCAAATAAAAATAAAGAAAGAAGACTTAGAAAAAGATGTTGAAGTGCTGATTCCGTCCCCGGATTTGTGGAAAAGAATTCTCAAGAACTTGATGAACTTGATCTTTAATCTTTCTTCAGCAGCCTCCAATCCTTCCCTTGGCTCCCCAATACCCTAGATAGTGAATAATAGAAGTCTTTTATAGTCCAGACAAGCTTCCCCACGCAGCACACCATTTTCCTCTACTTTTATTCGAAGTCCACAAAGTTACAGATTTTTCGGACTCTGTTTTGCGAAGGACCGCGGGTGCGGTACAACACAGACCGCGGGTGCGGTGCTGTTTCGGGGTACCTTTCATTTTCGAACTACAAAGACCGCGGGTGCGGTAAGACAGGGACCGCGGGTTCGGTAAGGCTTCGGCAGAGTCTTTTAATTTCTAACTTTAGGGACCGCGGGTGCGGTCCATATGCTACCGCGGGTGCAGTCATGATTCTGCCATTTTTCAACATTTTACTACTCCAAATTCTCATTCTAAGCTTCCAAACTACAACAACAAAAACAACAACAAATTACATAAAACCTGCTCAAGAATAACAAAATTTCAAATTAAAAACAAGTAATAAAAGTACAATAAATTGCACTTATCACATATACGCGACTACCATCGGCGCATATGCGCGAGACACAAAGTCTCGGTGTGTAGCATCACAGCAGCTCGCGCATATGTGCGCCCTTGCTGGGCGCATATGCGCGAGGTCCTTCACAAGTTTCTACCACCCTTGCGCATATGCGCGAATCTTGGTCTCGCATATGCACGAGGTCCTATGCCTGCCTCGCGCATATGCGCCCCGGCGGGGTCGCGCGAGGGCCCTTCTTCGCACATAATTTGGATAACCTTCCATCTATCCCGGTCTAATCCGTTCCATCTATAATCACATCTAAATCATCGACAAATCGTGTCAGATTAAAATTATCGAAATCTCGGGCCTTACATGTGGTATGTAATGAAAATTCATATTCTCCAAGGCATTGAGAAGCCACTAGTTTCCCAAATGGAGATTTTTCGAGTACAGTACTCTATACCTGGAGCAGGGGATTCACATACCCCTTGCACAAGTGTTAAGTCCGCATCATCCCCAGATGAGTCGACTGAAACGAAAATTGAAACTCCAAATCATTATCTCGATTCTTCAAGTCAACCCTTCACCTCGAGGATTGAATATGGAAATATAAACCTTAGACATGATACAAACAAGGGTAAATCTAAGGTTGATACCAATAAAACTGAAATTTCTCCATTTTAAGTGTATCAACAAAATTAAGAGAATTAAAAACTAGAATATGCATTAATCCAGCCACAATCAAGGTTGATGTATCAGGAAAATATTGTTAGAGTAGGTGCCCGTCGAACCAACTGCTGGCCGATGGTTCATGTTGAAACTCTATGTATAAAAAATCTTTATTTTAATAAAATTTAAAATTATTGTTTTGGCACTTCTTTATCTGTATACACATGCTAGTTGCATAGATAAAGTGTTTGAATATACAATAGTAGAAAGAATATGAGATGCTCATATAATGAGTATCATGAAACTCATATTTGAAATACTGTATATTCTAAACAGTTTCTAGTCGATTCAGCCGCCGCTAAGAAGGATATATGCCGCTCGAGTTTGAGACTAGTATCTGCGATGTGAGTACCATGTTTCATTGGTAAGGGACATTGTGATGTCCGAGCATGCAGATAGGTGCTCCTTGTAGAGTGCACTGAACAACCCTCCATAAAGGACTTTCCAAGTGGTTCTCACTTATCGAGTGGAAACGTCCTAGTTTATGGTTGTACACCATTAGTCCTTATGACCCGGGACAACATTGAGACTCTATATGCTAGCATGGCAGTTTGACTTGTTTACCGACTCTTATGGGGTCATAAGGTGGCAAGGTTGGGTGTTTTGTTGAAACATATAGGGGTCGATGCAATGTAGTCGAGGATTCATCGCTTACCTTCGGGTATGGATAACGTATGTGTATGTAGTTTGAAATCTCTGATCAGAGTTTGGTGGTAATTAAGAAAGGGGTTTCTTAGAGTACACCATTGACGCAACTATGACATGACACATAGTATCGATTCTTTGACAGCTCTCGATAAACCCATAGTTGTCGAATCGGTCGGGATATACGAGATGAAGGGACCGTACTGTACGCTAACCATAATTGAATGGTTCTTGTAGACACTCTCATTTGATACCTAGGAAATCATGTAAGCGATACTGCTAGACGTTTAACATAATTGGTTGGGTACTATAAGTCTTGAGTTCTGACATTTCTTAATATCAAGAGTTGATAATTTAAGAATGGAGAAATTGGGGTATGCTCATATAAGACATGTTTAGTCCCGAATCACATTAAGATGTGAACCCACGGCTAGTTGTATCAATGAACCATTGAGGGTCACACAAGTGCTAGTTGAGAAGTCAAATAGTTCAATGTGTTGAACGGCTTATAAAGGAGTTTATAAGTGCAAATAAAATAGAAGTATGCCTTCTATAAAGAGCATGTAACTTTTACTTTGAGGAAGTTTTCCTAAATTAAAAGTTGGCCAAACAAATAATGTATTTGAAAATTGTGATTTTCACAAACATTATTATGGACTAAATTAAATTAATTCAATTTTGAATTAATTAAACAATAGTGGACCTAGTAGAGTCCAAATAATTAAATTAATTCAACTGTTGAATTAATTAAACAACATTGGGCCTTGTAGAGCCCAATTAGAAATAATTATTAAATTTGTGGGCTTGAGTAAAATCAAGTAAAGTTTAAATGGATTTTGAGACATTTAAATAAAAGTCCATGGGCCTTGTAATTGTTACAAGCCCAAATAGAACTTCATGCTTAGGAGGTGAAGGGTTGGAGGCAAATTTTGAGTTTTTGGCATGACATGCACATGCAACTTTTTGCTTTTAGGTTTTTGCACAACCAAGACAAGTCATCCTTCCCTCCTCCGCTACAAGCCTTGGCCGAAAAATTTGATACATCATTCTCCTCCATTTTTCTTCTTCATTTTGTTGGAAAGATTATTCTTCTCAATGAAAAATGCTCTAATTTTTTTATTGCAAAATTAGAGTGGTTCTACTTTGTTAGTGGTGAACCTAATTTTGAAGGAAGAAGTTCAAGAAAAAGGAGGCTTGTAGATTGGTTCATCCATTCAAAAGCTTAGTTGTTTGACAACTAAGTCGGAGCCATCATCAATCTTACGAGATTGATTGGTATTTCTTTAAAACACTCTATGTAAGACATTTTGTTGTTTTTGTATTTGCTACACACTATAGGATTGAGGTGTTCGATTTTCGCCCTTGAAAAATTATTTTGAAACTTCCGTTGCGCATTCGTGCACCTTAATCGATCCTTTTTCAAGTGGTATCATGAGCTATGGTTACTATTTTGTGTATCATATACCTGATATTATATTGAAAACCTATTTCGAAACGCACGAGAAATTAATACAACAAAACCGAGGCCATTTTTGTGAATGTTTTCGGGCAGCATGTTGCTGCCCATTTTGGGCAGCGCTGTCCGAACCCCCTATTAAAAATAAAAATCAAAAAATTTTGTTGGCCGGAATCTGGCGACGACGATGACGACTAGGGTTTCCAAAAGTGTTTTGTAATATCAAAGTGTCATGGCCTTTGAAGTTATTGGGCCATTAGATGGCTAACATTTTTTTGAAATTTAAATGGATCAAATTTTTTTTTTGGGAAAAATGATTTTTGGGGCCCTTCAGTTTAAATTTTAAAATTTGTACATATTTTTTCATAAAATAAATAATTGAAGTTGAACTTTAATTATTTATAGTAAATGGTGAGTTACCAGAAATTCGGTTATAAATAAATTAATTAGAAAGTAGACAAAAGAGTTTGTATAATTTTTTAATTTAGTTTATAATCGTGGCGGTTAGTGATTAGATCAAGATATATAATATTGGATCAATTGGTTATTGTGATAATTAATTGATATATGTGAATGTATGAAGGATGATCAAAAGCCCAAGCCCAATTTGCTAGCTGTATGCTAGGATATTTTGTGTTGAATGATTGTAATAATTATCAAATTTCAAGTGGGCTTGGTTTATGGCCCGTTCCCATCCCATTAGATGTATCCCTATTTGTTATGGATATTTAATTGTAAATATTAGTATAGTGGAAGATCAAGATTGTATGATGGTGGCCTTGATGATTATAAAGATCGAAGACATGTAAATATTGGAAGCTTATGAAATAGTTGCATTTGCATCCCATGCATTTCCCTAGGATTGGACCTAGGCCCGTGTTTAGCTCACACGGGCCATTAGTATTGGGGCAATTGATCATTCTTGTTTTGTTTACTATTTATAAAATATGTGTGATATATAATAAATAATGAGTATGTGCGTTATTATTATGATAATAACAAAGTTGCATAAATCCGGCAAACATACGATCAAACATGGCGAATTTTTTAAATAAAATTAATGATGAGACCTTTCAAAATTAAAACAACTCATTTTGAATAAGATATAAAATTAATATCAAGCCCGAAAATGGGAATTATAAAGGTCTTTATAATTTCCATGTCTTCCATCGACAATGGGTGTATGATGAACGCTACCCATGCCTAGGGCTCGACTGATATTATTGGGGGCCCTGGACACCGGAAAGTTGTGACATCCATTGACATGATGATGTGAACTACGTGGAACTCTCATGATTTCGGCTCATATTATTGAGGGAACTCATGGCGACCGTTCATTAAGGTTCAACATCGATGGGTAAGGCTTGACACGTAAAGATGAACGACGTCATATTATTGGGTCCTAATAAAACGTGAGACAAAAATTTATGTTAAGGGTTGCTTGGTGATGCAATTGGAAACTATCTTTTAGAAATTATGACTGACTGATATTATTTGGGATCATAATTTGCTAATTGGACCTTGCGTACCTACTGAGGAAAGGAGTTTCCCGTTTTCACTAGAGGGTAGTGAAAGATGTCAAAAAAATGGGAGTAAACATTTATAAAGTAAAAGTCCATACTTTATATCTTACTAAATATTTTAAAATATTCAATAACATTTATCTGTTTTACTTTTCTGCACAAATTTTGACAATGTCTTCGATTTGCAATCCGCTATCTGCAATACTCGAAAAACACATATTAACTGGACCTAATTACCTCACTTGGCTAAGAAACCTGAAAATCGTCTTGAATTCGGAAAGGATAGCATATACACTTACTGAGTCGCCCCCTGTTGAGGCTCCGACTAGCTGCACTCCTGAGGAATTGCAAACTTACAAGGATTGGTGTGACCATGACTTGAAAGCCAAGTGTTATATATAGGATTCTATGAATGATGAGCTGTAGAGGCGTTTTTGAGGACGCAAAGAGTGCTGCTGACATTCATTTGCATCTCAATGAGCTCTTTGGAGAGCAAACACGTCCTCTTAGGCATGCTGCCGTTAAGGAGCTGATCACTTTGCGCATGCGAGATGGGGCCTGGATCCATGAGCACGGCCTAAAGATGATTGGGCTCGTGGACAAGCTCGTTGTCATGGAACTTACGTTGCCTTCGGAGTTGACCACCGACGTGTTGCTCTTGTCGCTGCCTAACTCATTTGATCCTTTTGTGGTCAATTTCAACATGAACAAGCTTGAGCCTACCCTTGAGGATTTGGTGAACATGCTTGTGACCTTTGAGTCCACCATCAAGAAAGAGAAGTCGGTTATTTATGTGGGCTCTTAATCTGGTACGAAGACTGGTCCACCTGGGAAGGGAAATAAGCGTTCTATCCAACGTCCTAAGAAGAACGTGCCCTTGAAGAGCCAAACTCCGAGTCCCGCTGTGGCAGCTACACCAGTTAAAGCTGACAAGACTGTTGACATCTGTCATCACTGCAAGAAGCCTTGACATTGGAGGCGTAACTGCAAGGAATATCTTTCTCAGAAGAGTTCTGGAAATGGTATGTTCTATATTAAAGTAAACATTTCAATTAACTCTACTTCTTGGATATTGGATACCGGTTGTGGTTCACATATCTGTAATGATTTGCAAGTGATGGAAAGAAGTATGAGTCTTAGGGAAGGTGAGACCTTCTTAAGGATAGGCAATGGGGCAAGAGTTGATGTCAAGGCTAATGGAGAAATTTAATTTCTTTGAACAATGATTTTAAGTTAATTTTAAAAGATTTTTTGTTTGTACCAGATTTAATTAAAAACATTGTTTCCATTTCTATGCTTGATAAAGATGGATATTCTTGTTTATTTAGCAAAGGTGTTTGAAACATTTAAAAGAATGAATGTTTAATAGGTGCAGGTGAACTTGAAAACGATCTCTACAACTTAAAATTGAAAGATATTCCACTAAACAATGTCCAAGCAATAACATCAACAAACAAGAGAAAACAAGATACTCTAAATTCGGCACAAATATGTCATGCTGGATTAGGACATATTTCCCTAAGAAGGATGAACAAGCAAGTGGGAGTGAGCATGTTTGATATGTCCGATATTAATTCTCTCACGGCTTGTGAATCCTGTCTGAAAGGAAAGATGACCAAAATTCCCTTCATGGGCCATGTGGAGCGAGCCAAAGGGTTATTGGATTTGATCCATACTGATATGTGCGGTCCGCTTAGCATCACCACTAAGCATGGACATGGCTACTTCATCACCTTGACCGATGACTTTTCGAGGTATGGGTATATGTATTTGATGAAATACAAGTCTGAAGCCTTTGAAAGGTTCAGAGAATTCAGAAGTGAAGTAGTGAAACACTTGGAACGAAGCCTCAAGTCATTTCGATCGGATCGAGGTGGTGAGTACTTAAGTGCCGAGTTCCAAGAGTATCTTAGGGAGAATGGGATTCTCTCGCAATAGATTCCGCCTGCTACACCACAATTGAATGGTTTTTCGGAGCGTCTTAATCGAACTTTGATGGACATTGTTCGATCTATGATGGGGTTCACGGAGTTTCCGCCATCCTTTTGGAGATATGCGCTTGAGACAGCGGCGTTGTTGTTGAACAATGTCCATTCGAAGGCAGTCGATAAGACACCATATGAGATATGGATGGGTAAGCCTCCAAAATATTCTTATCTTACAATATGGGGATGCCCTGCTTATGTGAAGCATATAGTGGGAGAAAAATTGGATAGTCGATCTATTTTATGTTACTTTGTGGGATATCCAAGGAATTCAGTTGGATACTATTTCTATCATCCCCAAGAAACAAAGGTTTTTGTTTCTAGGAATTCAAACTTTTTGGAAGCGGAATTTCAATTAGATAGAAAAGCGGAGATGATAGAACTCGAAGAGGTTCAAGAGACACCCACAATTATAGAACACACACCTGAAGAGCCAAGAGAGGAGATACAAGCTCTTAGAAGATCCGAGAGAGTCTCGAGACCACCTATGAGGTATGTTCTGCTTCTTGAAGAGGGCCATGATGAGCCTACCATGGATGTGATCCAAGGACCTTCAAGGAAGCGTTATCTGATGCCGATTCATCCAAGTGGCTTGAAGCAATGGAATCTGAGATGAATTCCATGCATTCGAACCAAGTATGGAACCTTGGATCCACCTTAGGGAACTATTCCCAGAGGGTGTAAATGGATTTACAAGAGGAAACTTTGGGCACAAGGGAAGGTATTGAACTTTAAGGCGCGTTTGGTGACAAAAGGATATACTCAAAGACAATGAGTTGACTTTGAGGAAACCTTTTCTCCAGTTGCAATGTTCAAGTCTATAAAGATATTGCTAGACATAGCTGCATATTTTGACTATGAGATATGGCAGATGGATGTCAAGACAGCCTTTCTTAATGGGGATATTATGGAAGAGATTTACATGTCCGAACCTGAAGGGTTTACATCTGTCGGAAGTGCGCATATGGTACGTATGCAAACTTCAGAGATCTATTTATGGTCTAAAGTAGGCATCTAGGAGTTGGAACCTTAGATTCGATAGTACAATCAAAGAGTTTGGTTTTACTAAGAATCCTGAGGAACCCTGTGTATAAGAAGGTCAGTGGGAGAGCTGGTGACATTCCTGGTACTTTATGTTGATGACATTCTACTCATTGGGAATGATGTAGTAATGTTGCAATTAACTAAAATATGGTTAGCGAGTAAGTTCTCGATGCAGGACTTGGGTGAAGCATCTTTTGTATTGGGAATACAGATCTATAGAGATAGATCAAGAAGATTGCTTGGTCTCACCCAGTCCACATACATTGATACCATCGTGAAGCGGTTCTCAATGGATGAGTCCAAGAGAGGACATCTACCAACGTGTCATGGTGTGTCCCTATCCAAGTCTATGTCTCTCAAGACTGATGCAGAGATAGCGACGATGGACAAGCATTCCTTATGCATCTGCGATTTGTAGGCATCGTGTATCGGATGATATCTACACGTCCTGATGTGGCTTTCACACTAAGTGTAGTGATTAGATATCAATCGAACCCTGGTCTTCCACTTTGAAAAAGCTGTGAAAGACATTCTCAAGTATTTGAGAAGGACCAATAAGTTGTTATTGGTCTATGGGGGCGGTGAAATGAATTTGGAAGGCTATACCGAATCTAGCTTCCAAAGCGATATCGATGACTCGGAGTCAACCTCTAGGTTCATATTCATGATCAATGGTGCTAAGTCTCTTGGAAGAGTTCCAAGCAAGACAGTACAACGGATTTTCACCACTGATGCAGAATACATTGTTGCATCAGCTGCAGCAAAGGAGGTTGTTTGATAAAGAATTTCGTCCAAGAGTTGGGCGTCATTTCTAATGGAGTTGCTCCTGTATGGATTCGGGTCGAATTTTTAAGGTCTAGAGGTAAAATGGGAAAGTTCGGACTTCAGGGGCAAAATGGTCCATTTCACCTGAAAATGTTAGGAGTCCTGGCAGTGTCTTGAATGCTGTAATGAAGGTTAAAAATGTTTATTTGAAAGGTTATGGGATTTTGTGATGGAAAAATGATAAATGCTAAAAGAAGTGTTGCATGTTTGGTCTAAAAGGAATGAGATTTATACATATATTTTATAAATTGATGGAAATGTTGAAAATGTTTTGAATGAAATGACTTAATTGTGACGGTAAGGAAATGAGGATTCGTGAGAGACAAAGTCCCAGTAGATCTCGTTTACGGGACAAAGCCCCGTGGGAACCAAAACCGAATTTCCAATATGCCAAGGCCAGTAACGAAAAAGTGGTTTCTGGTGTCCTTGTCGACTATAGGGCAAGACAACAGAACAGAAAAGTGGTTATTGTTGCCTCACCTCCTGGTACCATGGTTACAGCTGAGATTGATTAATCGACCGAAAAATTAAAAGATTGTCACAATTCATGAATGGATTTCAAGTCACCCTCAAAGGAAAAGGTGTGTGTGTGTGTGTGTGTGTGTGGTGTAATGATGAAAAAGAAAAAATAGCATAAAAGAGAAAATATTTAGGTTTATTGCA